>NW_027104273.1:0-2829 GCF_902728285.1 Clytia hemisphaerica | reverse complement strand
GCACACAACACAAGAATTGTAACGTATTGATGAATTGATATTGAGGTCAAGTCAAACTAAAATAAAATGATGAAATTCCTATTTCTAATTAACAAAAAATTGAGCTCGAATTCTAATTATTTGACATAGAGCCTAATTACTTAACCTAGCCTGACGTCACTATGCAAGAACAAAGAAACAGAAAAAGTGCAACAAAAACAAGAAAAACCTACCAGCTGGCAAGAATGTGTGCTGGAATGTAGCCAGTGAAATACAAAGTTGAAATTGAGAAATTCGATTATTGTCTTTGTCTTAGTCATATTGATGTTGACTCTCCTAGTCAATTGTGACTGAGTAGCGAGTGAGAAAAAGTTGGCCTTTTTATAATAAATTTGATACAAAAAAACTATTGACAGATATAAAAACATAATATAACGCTCTTGAGAATCAAATGATAATGAAATAAAATGCGTGTGAAATAATTAATTACTAGATAATGATAAATGACAAAATGATAATACTGACAAAGTGTTTGAATAATTGATAACATAGATAATTGACTTTAAAACATAGACAAAACAACGACGATAAAACACGAGAATGCACAAGAGAAAAGACGCTGAAAAGAAAGCACTGGGAAAACAAAGGAGCTGGGGACAAAAAGACACTGAAAATTGAACTATAAAATTTTTGCTTTTTTAAATATACAAAATTTGATGAATCACATTACACTCCCACCAAAAAAAGCACACATCTATATATTAATAGCGTTGCTTTGTGTGTCGTGTGTCACCACTTTCGTTTTCAATTTATTTGTTTTTTTAAAATTATGACTTTTAGTCTCTTGCTCCACAAATTTCTTCTATTGGATTCGCGCCATTTGCAAAAAATCGGATAGAGCTTGGTTTAGACTTTATTAAGCCTTTGTTTTGAAATTTAAGGCCCATCTTAATTAATTTTACTTCTGCCCAGACTTGCCTTTTTCTCTCTTCTTTTGTTTTAATGTTTTCGAATGTATTTAACGATCGTATTTATAATGACATTTCGAATTCTTTTCAAAACAAACAATTCATTTCATAGAAAAGAATATTCAAAAGTAAATCAAAACAAAAATGTTTGTGGACAACAAAACAGCTTCAAGGGCGATTAAAGCATAAGAAAAAATTATTTCACTTCTTTTTTCTTATAAAAATATTCAAGCCGTCGTTACGGTTAAAAAATGGTGTGTACGTCATGTTTTTATGTTTAACTTCGAAAAGTTATGACAAGGGTTTAAAAAAGCAACTTACAATTTTTATTTTTTTTCGATCTGATAAAAAAACAAAAGTTGCACTATTCTTTGTGACCTTCCCCTTTTTCCTGAAAATTGTCATTAATCTGGACGGCATATTAACGCGAGCGAAGCGAAAAATACGCCTGCAGAGTCGTTTCAAACGAACTGGTACAGTAAACGATGCTCTTTCTGATAACGTTTGACTTAAACAAAAAATTATGTCACGGGGGGGGGGGGGACGTAAACGATCCAAATATGGTTAAAAGATAAGAACCCGGGAAAGGTAGAGTTAAGGGTTGACCATAGTAATTTTTCATAATTGCCGTTTAAAATGTGTTTTTCTGACTGATGTAACCAACAAACTATGGCATGATACATTTTCAGTTAGACAAATATTCTGAATCTGAAATTCAAAAATTGCATTGAAAAATTTGATGAAGAAGAAAATGAAGACTTTTGCGAGGAAGAGTATTTCAACTTTGAAGAGCTTAGTTTCGGCGAAGAAAAAATATTTTGAAAAATTTTCGCAGTAGATGGTGTATCTTTTACTGAATAATAAATTTTTTGCGGAAAATTTTTGTAAATGCTTCTTTGTCTCGAAATTTTTCATCTGGATTTCGCTCAAAAAACAGTCATAACTTTTGGACACATTTTTTTGGAAAAATTTTCCGCAAATTTGAAATAGTTCAATCTTTGCGGACAGTTTGAAAAACTTCGAACAAAAGGTTAATTACCCATAAAACTTAGCCTTTTTTATAAAAAAGGTGATGCAGCATATTTATTCACTCTTTTTAAAGTTAAACGTCATTTTGCAATTAATTCTTAATTACTCTTAGGGATTTGATTAAAAAGGAATTTATAAAGGCAATTCTTTGTTAAAAGTGTTAAAGAATCTAAAACATAACTTTCATGTTCAGATCTAAAATCAATTTTACGATTATGGTCAGAGCCCTTAAACGTTGTAGAGATTTTTTTTTTTTTATTTGATCGCTTTTTTAAGCCAGCTTCAACATCCAAAGGACTTTTAGTGCGTTCAGTACAGCTTAACCGGCGTGCGACGCCGGGTACCGGTAGTTTACCATAATTTACGAACTCATTTACGAATCAAATCAACATATAAAGCCATTTCACCCAACTCTTTCATCATATCACAACGTCCACGTGTGAATAACGACCAATGATCGAACAGCTCGCTCGTTCTCAAATACTTTTTCATTTTCGTTACGATATCGAATGATGGCCTTACGTGCCACCCCATCACGACCGAATTCGAGACTCTTGACGATTCCATAGGTGTACGAGTTTGACAGAACTGATTCGTTTTTGGTGAACAAGATGATATCGCCAACGTTGATTTTGTTGATGTAACCATTTTTGCTGGTGCATGAGTTTTGGCACATGGACGAGAAGCCAAACTTCAAACCAGGCATTGTAGATGATTGGTTCTCCTTGATGATATTTGATGGTTGGTGATGATAGAATGCCAGTGGGGCAACGATTATGTTTCTTCCATAGTAAACGTTATCAAGTCGAGACATTCGATCCCCACAATGTTACCAACAGCCAAGGGCAAGTTG
>NW_027104272.1:43099-47393 GCF_902728285.1 Clytia hemisphaerica | reverse complement strand
ACAATGGTTGACAGTTGTATTGCAAGGCTACAATATTCTTTCTTATAAGTGGTTGTTTTGTAGTTTTTCAGACTTTTCTGTACAATATAGCTTCACTGTATTTATCTTTTTTTATCAGGGTTTAGATAATGATGAAGAAGGTGGGGTAACAGCGGAGCACGTCGTGGTCATCGTCCAAGATACCGAACAGGTGTCGGAGGACGATGACCTCACTCAATCACTCGATGGAAGTTTTGAAGAACCAGCTCAGCAGATTAATCAAGTAGTCAATCATATTTTAGAGATTGGGCAAGAGGATGAACAGCTTTTACAGAATCAAGGAGTTGTTAATGGTGTTAATCAAGAACCAGAATTGAATCAGGAACCAGAATTGAATCAGGAACTAGAATTGAATCAGGAACTAGAATTGAATCAGGAACCAGAATTGAATCAGGAACTAGAATTGAATCAGGAACTAGAATTGAATCAGGAACTAGAATTGAATCAGGAACCAGAATTGAATCAGGAACTAGAATTGAATCTACTAAATCAGGTTCAAGGAATAGTTAATGGTGGAAATGGTAACGGACAAGGCGGTGGAAACGGTAACGGACGAGGCGGTGGAAACGGTAACGGACGAGGCGGTGGAAACGGTAACGCACGAGGCGGTGGAAACGGTAACGGACGAGGCGGTGGAAACGGTAACGCACGAGGCGGTGGAAACGGTAACGGACGAGGCGGTGGAAACGGTAACGCACGAGGCGGTGGAAACGGTAACGCACGAGGCGGTGGAAACGGTAACGGACGAGGCGGTGGAAACGGTCCTGCACGAGGTCGTGGTAACGGTCCTGCACGAGGTCGTGGTAACGGTCCTGCACGAGGTCGTGGTAACGGTCCTGCACGAGGTCGTGGTAACGGTCCTGCACGAGGTCGTGGTAACGGTCCTGCACGAGGTCGTGGTAACGGTCATGCACAGGGTATTGCACGGGGCGGTGGTAATGGATATAATTATCGTGGACGTGGGGGGTGCCACCCATACCACCAACTACAAGCCCAACAACAGTTAAGCCCAGTTCAAATGGTGCACTTATTATTGACGACCATCAATAACTTCTTTTAAAGATTAAACTTTTTCAGAATGGATTTGTCACATGTTACTCCTTTGTATTTTTGTATTTTTGTATTTTTTTTGCTACCTGAAAAAAAAATTGTAAGCCGTTAAATACTGTGATATCATTTAATTTCTCACATTTTTGTTCGATTACCTCTTTCTGCATCTTATTTTAGAGCAACAATTCAAATGAATAATTTAGAACATTTCGGACAGAAACATAAAACCTTTCCTTTTCATTAGGATAATTTTAAGTTTTGAAAAACATCATACTTGAGTGGTTGTGCTGCATAAAGCGTACCTTAAGTGGATTAATTTCAGCGAGGATTTAATTTGGCAAATTTTGTCCGAATCCGCCCAAATTTAGCCCATGCCAATATTAATCCACTTAAGGTAAATGGTTTGTGTTTGTATTGATGTTAATTATCAATAACATTAACGTAACTGTTTTTCTTGTTACAGTGAAATAATAAAATGAATAAAGTTATTACAACCTAATGGTCATATCCAAGCAAAAAAGGAAGTTAAAAAATCAAGATATGCCTGGATATTTCATGATTGGAATCAAATTGGAAGTGACAAACAAAAGGGAGTAAGCTCTTTTTTCCAATTTCATTGCGTTAATTGAATGATTTTCCCGATCACAGACTGGTCTGTAAAATACCATGGGGTGGTCCGAAAATTTTCAAATTTTGAATTCAGGCACCACTGGCACATCTTCAGCTATAAGAAAAAAATTGAGCGAAAAACGGTCACCAGAACAGGAGTTACAGTTTTTTTCTTTTTTCTCGCATAAATTATCTCTCAGAATGTCGTTTTGCATAAATTAAAAATGAATTTGTACATGAAATGTTTTTGTGAAATATCTTCCAGTTATGTGAAGCATCCCTGAAAATTTGAGCGAAAAACGGTCACCAGAACAGGAGTTACAGTTTTTTTCTTTTTTCTCGCATAAATTATCTCTCAGAATGTCGTTTTGCATAAATTAAAAATGAATTTGTACATGAAAATGTTTTTGTGAAATATCTTCCAGTTATGTGAAGCATCCCTGAAAATTTGAGCGAAAAGCGGTCACCAGAACAGGAGTTACAGTTTTTTCTTTTTTCTCGCATAAATTATCACTCAGAATGTCGTTTGGCATAAAAATGTTTTTGTGAAATGTCTTTCACTTATGTGAAGCATCTCTGAAAATTTGAGTGAAAAACGGTTACCAGAACTGGAATTACAGCCTTTTCTTTTTGTCTTGCATAAATTATCTCCCAGAATGTCGTTTCGCATAAATTAAGGATAAATTTATATATGAAAACGTTTTTATGAGATGTCTTTCAGTTATGTGAAGCATTTCTGAAGATTTGAGCGAAAAAAGGTTACCAGAACTGGAATTACAGCCTTTTCTATTTTCTCGCATAAATTATCTCTCAAAATGTCGTTTTGCATAAATTAAGGATGAATTTATATATGAAAATGGGTTTGTGAGATGTCTTTCAGTTATGTGAAGCATCTCTGAAAGTTTGAGCGAAAAACGGTCATCTGAACTTGAGTTATAGCTATTTTTCTGATTTTTGGCATCAATTTTTGGCATAATTTAACTAATTATTTCTTAATTTATGCATTTTAAATATTTCTTAATTGGTATTGATTTCAATGTAATAAAACTAGATGAAATTGCTGAGGAGCTCCTGAAAATTTCAAGTCAAAAGCTTTATTGGATGGAAAGTTATAATCATTTTTGTCTTTGAATTCAATTTGTTAAAAGCAGTTTTTGGCATCTTTTGGTGCCGTTCTGGATTTGAGGTCTTGCTTGAAAAAGGTTGTGGATTTATTTCCAAATTGTACCAAAAAAGGCATATTTTAAGCAACTTTGAACGAGCATATCTCGAGAACCGCTTGAGCTATGAAGTTGGGTGACCCCTCATTTTTGTTCTAACGAGAAGGGCTTTCAGAAAAACTTGGTCTCATTTGGCTAAAACCAATTTAAAATTTTCACTGTCCCCCCTACTAATGCTTAAAAGGCACATCTTTACTTAATGATTTGACATCTCTTGAAAAGGAAATGTGATGGGTCAGGCTGGAGTTTTATACTTATATATATAGTCAAAGAAGTATTGAACCTTCAACTATTCAAAAAATGTAATAAACAAAAAGAGACGAAACCATACCAACAAGAGGACACAACAACACAACATGCTCAGGATGAATATTCATAAAATGGAAACCAGGTATGTGATATCAAATGATGACAAAAGATCTAAACTATATGTACATAATTCTGATGGAGCAGAAAAACAGAAATGGGACAATGGTGTATTCTTCGGAAGTATCTCAAAAGCAAAAATGCACATCATGATCTAAATCGACCAAAAGGAAAGAAGCAACTCAATGTGAGAAAAAGTAAAATTAAACACAAATAAAAGTGACTCAATATGAATCAATTAAATATATTCAAAGAAAACACAAACTCTGTTCTTCAGTTTTCAACCTACATAGGATTTCGGCCATTTTCGAAAATATCCTCCCAAATGATATATACAGGGTAATGTAGGTAGGCCTAGCAATGTTGATCATGCATCACCACAGATGAAGTCGTAAAAATAGATGTGTTTCTTTGAATTATTAAAACGCGCGCAAAAGTATAAAAACAAACTCAAACATAAAACCTACGGACCTGCCGAGGATACCAAAAACTAGCTAGAGAAGTACTACCCACTGGAAAAAGTTGCCACATCTTTGACCCGTTCTGCCACTAACGTTGCAGATAATACATTCGAAGATAAAGAAAAAACACTTGAAATAGACTGCCACTATCTATGACGAGGGAGAAGAAGATTGAAAGGATGGAAAAAAGCATGAGAATTTTTTGAAAAGCTGGGTGATAGCCCGGTTCGATGCCTCGTATCCCCCGTGGCCGCTCACCGCAAAAGCTGGTGAACGACTTGCATATATATAGTGAAGATATGTAATATCTGTCATTTTAGAAAAAGAAAAGTATTGATATATAAATAACTCAAACTGATAAAAACGAAAAAAAGTTAAGAATATTTTTGTTTATTGTGTATATTTACGATTTTTTTTTGGTATTTTTTATTTTTTAATCATTCCGAAACAGAGGGTAATTTAGCAAAAAGTTAAAGGGAATTTAAATAGTGGTATGTGAAAGAAAAACCTAATCCAAATGAAGATAGAAGAAAAGTAATAGTGGAGAAA
>NW_027104272.1:16491-43089 GCF_902728285.1 Clytia hemisphaerica | reverse complement strand
TTGGCAATTTGAGCAGATTTGAGATCTTTGTGTTGTCTGACCTCTTTCAATCCCTTGGAAACTAAACAATCTTTATCATTTTTCTCAAAATATAAATCAGTATTTTGTGTTTATTTCAAGTGTTGCAGAAATCTGTAACCTTGAAAGCAAATCTCATAATTTTGTAAATCAACGTTCTTTTATATTTAAATTTTCTCTAAGGTTTGTTCAATATATGCAACAGGCTTTTAGTTGGACTGGATATAATGTTGGAAATCAGAGAATTCTTCAAAGATGGTGTTCCACTGTCAAATATTATACAAAGAAAGATGAATTCACTTTTGCTGAAAATAGAACCTGTATGTATATTATATTTTGCATGCAGAGATTTGCTCTAGGTTGAGGTTACTAATTTTTGAGAAATATTTTTCTCTTTGGATTTTCAGTGAAACAGCAGAGTTTTGAAACATGAAAATGCAATTTTTGCCAATTTTATAAAAAATTCAAAATTTCCTAGTAAAATGAAAGAACTTAGTCCAAAAATGGACAAAAGCAGTAAAATTCATTACAATTGTATTTGTATTATGTATTTTCAATTGTAATTGCATTATTGAAAGAAACAAAGACCTAAACAATCTCAAGTTAAATATTTTGTCAAGCTGTTGTATGATGGGTTCTATGGCTTTGAGGCATTAACAGTCCGAAATTTAAACGAGACCATTTGTGGATACTGTGGAATTGTTGGAAGGGTATACTATGGAGATGGCAACGAGAAGAACTGCTGCAGCTTGAAGAATGTTAGTTTGATTTTTTTGTCATTTTCTACAGAAATTATACCATCATTTTTGAAGGTTGTGATTTTCAGCATAATTTTAAATGAAACTTAATCGTGACTTGTTTTTTTTCCCCAAATGAGAAAAAATTTTGCAATAATCAAATGCATATCTTTGTACTTTAAAGTAAGTTGTTATGGATATCCCATTATAGTCTACAATGATATGGTAATTTATAGTTAACGCAAATTAAGTTTTTATTACTGCTCTTTTTGTTTTTCTAGTTCAATTTTAATTGCATTTTTTGTCTTAGATATTTTTAACAGTTAATGTATTCCCCTAGGAAATTAGAAATTTTGTGGCCTCAGAAGCGACTCCGTTTTTGTTCATTTGCTTTTTGATAATCACGGTGTAAAGAGCTGTGTTAGAGAGAAGACCTCTATGTTGAGAATTTTTGTAGTAAATCTCTATGTCGAGATAAAAGTGTTTTTCTCCTCGAAGTTACAGAGGCATTGTGAAGTTTATGTCAAATACTAAATTGTTTTATTTGGAGTATGTGTTTGCTATAGTGCACGCTGGAATCGCTTTTAGTAAGTTTATTTTCACGTTATTTTCTTAGTATTTTCTAGATATCTACTGCTCGTGTGCTTCTTTCATCCTGTGGTGTTTGCTTGTTTCTCGCTTCTTTTCGTCTTCGTCAGCCTGGTCCTGTAGCTTTTTCTGTGATTTGGGTCATGTTTTTCTGAGAGTCTTTATATTATGGTCTTGCGCTACAGGACCCTTAGTTCAATATTTTAATATTTTTCATTTTTATAATTTTTCTCCTTTTGTATCTTATTTTAGCTAAAAGTCGAAATACCAGTAAAGGCAAACTTTAAGACGTGTGCACATTCTCCAACAGTAAAAGCGAAAGTGCTACCATGTCCTCCAATTCGCCCTTGCAAAAGGTGTTACGCGATAAAAGAAGTGCCGAACGTTCCTTTAACAAACAGTACGACATCGTAATCGAGGGGCTTGCTGATGATGACGAATCCTACTTAGATGGTGAATTGAAGCTGCTCAACACCGATTTCGAAAATCTAAAGATTACCCACGGCAAAGTCCAGTCATTTAGTGAAGGAGACGAATATGACGCAAATGAACTTTGGTTCGACATTATCGAGGACAAAATGACTGTTCTAAAAGGAGACATTCGTCTCTGGAAACGCAATCTCAAGGACCTGAAGGAACCGGTAGCCGGTAGAGAACGTTCCCTCATCCCAGAAGTATCTTCAGTTCTTCAGCCCAAAAATTCGTCATTCCTAAACGACATTGCAACTGACAACATATCTAATGAGGAAGAAACAACTTCGAGTAAAAACCATCAAGCTGCTCGACAACAAAAGTTCAAACGAAACCTTAGATCAATCATCCACCATTTTGGTCCCAAAGAATCAGAATAGTGCTATCAACGAGACTTTATGTAGATTATTGGAGCAACAGGGAGCGCCAGACGTAACGATTGACAAATTTGACGGCAATCCTCTTGAATACAAGTACTTCATCGCCACGTTTATGGAGGCTGTTGATAGCAAGGTCTGCACTGATAGAGGACGACTACTTCGACTCAATCAACATCTTGAAGGAGAGCCAAAGGAGCTTGTTCGACACTGCATCCAAGAACCGCCATCTCTCGGCTATTGCCACGCATTACAACTCCTCAAGGACCAGTACGGTGATCCCTACAGAGTTTTCGTTGCATACAGACAAGAAAGAACTACAACAATTACCTGCAGTCAATCCTGATGATGGAGCAGCATTCCGAAAGTTCTATGGTCACCTCCTAAAATGTAAAACCAGTATGACATCTAAAGACTACATTCAAGCTTTAGACTCACCCGAATTTCTTCGTACCTTACAATTAAAGCTACCTTCCAGGATCCAAGATAGATGGAATCGTACTGCTATGCGTATTCGAGATTCATACAACATCATTCCGAGCTTTGATGATTTCACAAACTTTGTAAAAGACGAAATGAAACTCGTAAATGATCCAATGTTTTCACGTGAAGCTGCAGGTCCAGTATCCTACGATAGAGCTTCACGATCAGACGCTTCAAGAAGACGAGGAGGCTTCCGATCAAATGCCACTGGAGTAGATAAAGACCAACCAACACCTAGCTGTCCAATGTGCAAGTCTACACAACATGATCTCGACGACTGCAGAGAGTTTCTGCAGCTCGATTCCGAAAACCGTAAGAAGTACGTCTTCAATCATCGCCTTTGTTTCTGCTGTTTACAACCGAATCACACTGCCAGAGAATGCAGATCAAAGAAAACGTGCAAGGTTTGTCGCATGTCCCATCCAACTTCACTGCATGCTCCACGAAGAAGATTTCCTCCACCTACTGCAACTCCTCAACCAAACGTTTCTCCGACTCCTCCACCAAACGTTCCTCCGACTCTTCCACCAAGAACTGACGATAAAATTGATAATGTTGAACAGTCGTTTAGTAATAAATGTACAGATATTCACGAGAACTCTGTATCCGTGTCCGTTGTTCCAGTCTGGTTGTATCACTCAAGCAACCCGACCAAGAAGGTATCCACTTATGCTCTCCTCGACAGTTGTAGTCAAGGTTCATTCATCACTGAGGATATTATGAACGATTTAAACTTGAATGGAATCTCTACTACGATTACAATTAAAACTTTGAATAATGAAGCATCAGAACCATCATTTGCTGTAAACGGTCTGGTTGCTCAACCATATTTCGAAGTTGATGGATGCAAGAACGTCACCTTACCAAAACTCTTCTCCAGAAAGAATCTACCAACTGAGCCAGGAGAGATTCCTACCAGATGTTCCTTGGCGAAATACACTTATCTTAAAGATCTTCTTCAGTACGTACCTGTCAATGCATCCAATCTTCAGTTCGGCATCCTCATCGGAGTCAATTGTGTTCGAGCACTTGAGCCATTAGAAGTAGTAAATTCAGAGGGTAATGGACCATACGCATACAAGACACGACTTGGTTGGTGCATTACTGGGCCAAAAAGCTGTCGACAGAATGGGACTATCAACTGCAGACGTACCTCAATCACCTCGTCCACAAAGATCAAAGAGGAATCCTTGAAAGATATGATGATTCAAATGTACCAACAAGACTTCGTTGAACCAGACCAACACCAAGCTAGCCTTTCAGTAGAAGATAGACGATTCCTACATACAATGGATACTGGTACAAAGTTACAGGATTCGCACTACATTTTACCAGTTCCATTTCGTTCAGAAGATTTATCATTACCAAACAATCGGTCCCAAGCCTTCAATCGAGCAATGTGGCTAAAGAAAAAGTTAGAAAGACGTGATCAGTTCCGTGATGACTACGTAAAGTTCATGCAGGAGCTCCTGTCGAAAGAGTATGTCGTCAAGTGCGAAAAACCTCCAACCGTAGGTAAAGTCTGGTACGTACCGCACCACGGCGTATACCACCCGCAAAAACCAGAAAAGATACGGGTGGTCTTTGATTGCAGCGCTTCATTCGTTGGCCGATGTCTTAACAAGGAGATACTACAAGGTCCAGATTTGATTAATTCGCTTGTTGGTGTTCTTTGTCGATTTCGTAGCAACCATGTCGCATTCATGGGTGATATCGAGAAAATGTATTATCAAGTACGTCTACCTGAAGAGCATCAAGATTTCTTCCGAATCCTCTGGTGGCCCAACGGTGATACAAATCAGAAATTGCAAGAATATCGAATGACAGTCCATCTCCAGGGTTGTATATCTTCACCATCATGTGCAAACTATGCCCTCAAACGTACAGCCGAAGACAACAAAGCAGATTTCGATGTCAAAGTCGTTCAAATGGTCAAAAGAGATTTCTACGTCGATGATTTCCTCAGCTCCGAAGTTGACGAGAAATCTGCATCAAAAGCTATCAATGATGTAAAGGCTCTGTGCAAACGTGGAGGCTTCAAACTTGTTGAAATTCGTAAGCAATAGTCGTGTCGTTATGAACAACATTGACAACACAGAGCTGGCAAAGAGTGTCAAGGATCTCGATTTATCGAACGACGAACTCCCATGTGAAAGAGCTCTTGGAGTCACATGGTTTGTAGATGACGACACAATCGGTTTCAAGATCTCCTTCAAAGAAAAGAAAAGCCACCGACACGAAGAGGTATATTGGCCACGATTTCGTCGATCTACGATCCGTTGGGTCTTGCCAGCCCTTTCCTTTTGGTGGGAAGGTTGATCCTTCAACAGCTTGTGAAGGATCATTATCAATGGGATGAAGAAATTCCAAACGAAAAGCGAATTGCTTGGGAACGTTGGAAAGAAGACCTCCAAAATCTACGATCAAGAGTGCCACGATGCTTCAAACCATTCAACTTTGGTGAGATCGTTTATTTTTCCCTCCATACCTTCTGTGATGCGTCTGATGTGGGATACGGAGTAGCATCTTACCTTCGTCTTGAAAACACCAACGGGGATGCTACAGTCAACCTTGCCATGGGAAAGTCGAGAGTTGCCCCTATTAAATATGTGACCACTCCTAGAATGGAGCTTACAGCCGCCGTCTTGGCAGTTCGTATTGCGAACATTTTGCTTAAAGAGTTTACCTTCCCAGATTTAGAAACCTTCTTCTGGACTGACAGCAAGGCAGTACTTGGGTACATCTCAAATGAAGCCAGACGATTTCATACGTTTGTAGCAAACAGGACACAGATGATTCGTGACAGCAGTGACATCAAAGATTGGTTCCATGTCAACACTGACGAGACACCAGCAGATGATGCATCCAGAGGTTTATCAACATCAGATTACGATAAAGTCCATCGTTGGTTTCTTGGCCCTCGATTCTTGAAGCTTCCCAAAAGTGAATGGCCAATTGGAACCGAAAAGTTCGACATTGCATTGGATGACCCAGAAGTTAGGCTCAACGTCATGAAAACAAAAGTTGCAACTCCTAACGATTCTATCACAAATCTACTCAATCGGGTATCGTCATGGTTTAAAATCAAGCGAATCATTGCCATCATCCTCATCTGGCACCCAAAAGAAGCCAAAACCTCTGACCACTGATATTATCCAAGCTGCTGAGCTAAAGATTATCAAACAACATCATCAACAAACACATTTCTATCACGAGATTCAACAGCTTATAAAGGGGAAAGGAGTCAACAGAACGTCAAATTTATCAAACCTCAAGCCGTTCGTCGACACTCATGGCACCGTACGAGTTGGTGGCAGATTGAAACAAAGTACAATCGAGTTTAACATCAAGCATCCAATAATCATCTCAAACAAAGGTCCATTGGCGTCATTGATCATCAGATGGTATCACCAGAGAACAAATCATTGTGGTCGCATCATCACTATCAACAGCATCCGAACCGCTGGATTTTGGATCATTCACTGCACGTCCCTTGTCAAGAGTGCTATCTTCAAGTGTGTTACATGCAGAAAGATACGCTGGAAGCCCTCGATCCAACAGATGTCAGACCTACCTGAGGATCGCATTGCCGAATCTGCGCCATTTACCTATTCTGGTGTCGACGTATTTGGACCATTCACTATCAAGGACGGACGTAAGCGCCCTAAACGTTACGGGCTTTTGTTCACGTGCTGTTCAAGTCGAGCAATCCATCTGGAGAGTATTCACACACTCGAAACAGATTCGTTTATCCAAGGATTAAGAAGATTGATCTCGAGAAGGGGCAATGTGAGAGTTCTTCGTTCCGACCGAGGTACGAATTTTGTCGGAGCCGACAACGAATTGCAAGCCTTATTCAGTCAAATGGACCACGATCGAATTCAATCGTTTATGCAAATCAACGGAGGAGATTGGCTCGTCTGGAAATTTAACCCACCAAAATCAAGCCACATGGGTGGAGTCTGGGAAAGACAAATCCGCAGCGTACGTTCCATCTTATGCAACCTCATGGATCATCATGGAGATTGTGTTGACGATGAATCGTTTAGGACCTTCCTCTGTGAAGCTGAATGTACTGTCAACTCGAGACCGTTAACCTACGACAGCATTGGAGATCCACAGAGTCCAATCCCAATCAGCCCAATCACTTTGTTGACTGGAAAAAGCCAGCTCGTACTACCTCCTCCAGGGAATTTCACCTCGAGCACCACTATGTACTGCAGACAGAGATGGAGACGAGTTCAACATCTAGCGAACGAATTCTGGACACGCTGGCGCAAAGAATATCTCAACACCCTCCAAGAACGACGCAAATGGCCATCAACCAGACGAAATCTGAGTATCGGTGATGTAGTCTTGTTGAAAGATGGTGATCTCTTCCGTAATAACTGGAACATGGGAATCGTTCTGTCGACAAAACAAAGCGCTGACGGTCTTGTTCGTTCTTGTACGTTGAAAACGAGATCAGGAATATTTGAGCGACCGATTCACAAATTAGTCCTATTACTTGAATCCGAGTAGAAAGGTCCGATCCCAGCCGTGGGAGCCTTACTGATTGAAATATTCGGAAAAAGATTGTGTTTATCTTTTTGAAGAGCCATGTTATGGGAATAGTCCCATATTATCTGACGTCATACAATGATATGGTAATTTATAGTTAACGCAAATTAAGTTTTTATTACTGCTCTTTTTGTTTTTCTAGTTCAATTTTAATTGCATTTTTTGTCTTAGATATTTTTAACAGTTAATGTATTCCCCTAGGAAATTAGAAATTTTGTGGCCTCAGAAGCGACTCCGTTTTTGTTCATTTGCTTTTTGATAATCACGGTGTAAAGAGCTGTGTTAGAGAGAAGACCTCTATGTTGAGATTTTTTGTAGTAAATCTCTATGTCGAGATAAAAGTGTTTTTCTCCTCGAAGTTACAGAGGCATTGTGAAGTTTATGTCAAATACTAAATTGTTTTATTTGGAGTATGTGTTTGCTATAGTGCACGCTGGAATCGCTTTTAGTAAGTTTATTTTCACGTTATTTTCTTAGTATTTTCTAGATTATCTACTGCTCGTGTGCTTCTTTCATCCTGTGGTGTTTGCTTGTTTCTCGCTTCTTTTCGTCTTCGTCAGCCTGGTCCTGTAGCTTTTTCTGTGATTTGGGTCATGTTTTTCTGAGTGTCTTATATTATGGTCTTGCGCTACAGGACCCTTAGTTCAATATTTTAATATTTTTCATTTTTATAATTTTTCTCCTTTTGTATCTTATTTTAGCTAAAAGTCGAAATACCAGTAAAGGCAAACTTTAAGACGTGTGCACATTCTCCAACATAAGTAATTTAAGTTTTTGGTAAATGGATTATCATGCAATGTCTTAATTTCAGGTCATTCTTCCAGAGACAAAGAAAGCATCAATAAGATTATAGAAAGAAGCCACAGTATTGGAGAAAGAAGCCACAGGACTGGAGAAAGAAGCCACAGGACTGGAGAAAGAAGCCACAGGACTGGAGAAAGAAGCCACAGGATTGGATAAAGAGGCCACAGGATTAGATAAAGAAGATGAACTAAATCATAAGATCACTACCCCAAGAATAACAAAAGGAGTTGATAAGCTATCAAGCATGCTTGCTAATATAAAACTAAATCTATTGGGTAGATCCACTTATGCCAAAGATTCAAAGGAGTTCAACATTGCAATTAGTGATATGGCACCACTTATACCGTCAGTAATGTGTAGTGAACAAATCAATACCGAGGCAACAAGGAATAGTGTTTTTCTACTATTATGTACAAAATATGAGGGTGATTACTGATTTACTCTTCAAATTTAGAATTTACAAAATGATTGAGTTAACCTGATGCCCAATTTTTGGCTGTATCTTTTGAGGTGATGATCTTCTAAGATTGAAGTTACATTCATGTAAAAATGGTCTGTCATCACCTTACCATTTGTTGATTTTCACCAGTTTTTACTCCAATGTTTTTCACGTAATATCTAACTTTTTTATATTTTTTTAACAAACTCAAAATTGCAACATGATTCAACATAACATAATTGAAACTCTGCATAATAAAATAGACTTAATAATAATATGTTGAGCCAAAATTGAATAATCATTAAAATTTTAAAACATTAGGAAAACTTCTTTCTGTCAACTGGGTAGCTTTCATAAAAAAATTCTCTTTTGCGTTTCTTAATTCAGGTTTGAAAAATTCACCAATGAAATAATTAAAAAATACAGGTTAGGTTGGATTTACCTTTTTTCTAAAATTTTTCTTTACAGGAGATGCCATTATGCTTTCACAGCTCTTGAAGGATAAAGAGTTACTCATGTCAGATATCAATAAATTAAGTCAGGATGAATTGAAAGGTTTTTGTCAGAAGTGTAAAATACCCATTGCAAATAAATCCAAAGTGAGTAGCTTAGATAATCAAAAATAAATAATTTCATTATTGCCTTGAACGTGTAATAAAAAGCTCTAGTCTGGGTTGGTTATCTAACTTATATTTAAATCGTACTCTTTGAAATAAACTATTCATTTAATCGTTTCTTTCAAATGCTAGAAAAGATTTTCAGTCACTCTTACAGTTAGGCATTTTAGTTTTTGCAAATCATTTGTTGGAGAAATTTTATATACAGAATACAGGGCTTGTTTGCAAGAATTGTAAAATTTCCTCTACACAAAATCACACATTAATCATTAGTTGACTTTTTAGGCTGCATTGGCACTGGATTTGCAGAACCTTTATGGTTCAATAATTGTTGGTAAAAGTGCTTGTCATCAATTCGTTAAAACTCCTGGTCATACAGGTGGCTTTTATCATCTTGTCTGCCCTCACGGGCTAAGTATTTTCAAGATTTTAATCCGGCAGGTACAAAATGCATAAAACATAATGCATATTGCATAATGCATAATAGTATTGTGTAATTTACAGAACGATTTTATATTTTCTAAAACTCTCCTTTGTAGAGGCTAAAACCGCGAAACCCTGTTTAGAAGAGTTTCTTAAGTAAAACATTCCAATCAGAGGGATTTTCCCAGACATGATATTTACTTTTCGAATTCGAACAAAAGAGAAAACATTCGAATCATAACAACAAAGGGTTTTCCGCCAGCATAAATAATAAGAAGATGCATCAGATCAGAAAGGTTTCCCCCTTCTTCTTTCTCAAAAAAAGGTAAACACATTTAAACATTCGAATGTAAAATGATTCGAAGTCTATTTTCTTTGATTTAGCTTTCGCATTAAGCTCTTTACTTCATATTGGCTGGATATTGGCTTATCTAACAAAAAGCATTCACATGGTTAATGCTTTGTAAGAGGGAAAACCCGTTGAAATTTGTTAGAAATTGTTCGAAAAGATCTCCGAGAAAACCCAGAATAAAGATCTTGCTATAAAATTTACTTTTTCGAGTTTTCGCTTTCGAAAAATAATATACGGAGGAGATATTTTCGTGTTTTTTCTACACTATACTACATTCTGTAAAATACAACTATGAAAATCAAAATGGCGACAAGCATTTTCAGTGGATCATGGATTTTCTTCATCATCTAAAATACAGATTTACAGCTTCCTACCCTTTATTTTTTGGTAGAAAATGGTATATTTGTTTTGTTGAAAGTAACATCTTTCAAATTCTCCTTATTATAGACTCTAAAATTGACATTTTTCAAATATTATGTATTATGCATTATGCAATATGCATTATGTTTTATGCATTTTGAACCTGCCGGATTTTAATCTGTTTATGTCAATCCATTAGTGTTTTCAAAAGTGCTTGTCTGTTGTTAAAATGAAAGTGATCAGTTCTATTGCAATCATTTGATTGAGAGGGTTGATCACAAGTTATAAAGAAGAAAATTATTATTGGCATTAAGTCTAGTCTGAAAGATGGACTTTTATATATCAGAAAGGAATATCTTTATCACTGAAGACAGGTGTTTGCCTGAAATATTTTTAGGGGTTTTGAATAGTTATTTACAGTTATTTTCACTTTTTTGAAGGAATTTAAAACAATAGTGGTTGCTTTCTTACTAAGTATAAAATGTCAATAGTGACATTTAAGTCTAAGTTCAATTAAAGGACTTGCAGTACCATAATATGTCAACACGGGGATATCCTTTTTTAAAGCTTTTTAATGGTTATCTTTAAAGTAAGCTCAATTTTAATTTTTAAAGAAAATTAGTTTGATTGGCTCAATATGGTCCTGTCTGGTGAGATCGGATGATTTTTTAAACATATAATGATCTATTTTTTAAGACAACTGATTCATAAATTTTTTTGATAATGCAACATATTTACCTGATTTATTCCACATATCCAAGCCAACTGGGTTCCATATGAACAACTTGTAAGTTTTTTAATTAATTAATTTTAGACAACAGTGTGTTTTAAATTCATGGCACTGACTGAATCAGTTCGTGATGCTGCAGATCTATGGTTATCTCTGAAGTACCCACCTGTTCTTTTTGTTTGTGACACACCTTGTACTCTGGTGCGACACATAAACCAAAGATGTCCAGAAAAAGCTGAAAAATACTGGGGTGAATATGATGGATGTTTTGAGAAGCCAACATTTGATAAAGATCCTTGCAAGGTGGTTGAACTAACATTTACCAATAGACAAAAATAAAACAGGGTGGTTACAAAGCTATTTCATGGTCCATGACACATAGTTTGCGTTCTTTTACAGAAAATATTGAAGCCACATTTACCAGCCCAACCAACCACTTTTCCATCCAACAAAAATTATTTTCAATTTTCCAATTTCAAAAATCCCACTTGCTTGGAAGTTCCCTATTCCTAAAGTTGATACAAAGGGTTCTTTGTGCTTGTTAAAAAAAGTTTTTGTAATTAGGTTAAAAATGCTTGTTAGAAAAGGTTTTTATTTATCAGCTCTGGCAATTCAGCTTTTTTTGTCTTGGTATTTTTTGTTGCGGCAAAATGTTCTTTATCAAATTTGCTGAGGCAAAACAGCATTTAAAGTTTCTTTATAACATTTGTCAGAAATTTGCCACGGCAACAAGGCATAGTCAAATTTACAGCAGCTTTTACATCGGCATTTGCCTCCATGGCTCTGACAACAAGCAATGCTGCAGAAATACGGGTTGAATTATGTTTTTTAGGAATAATGCAAATTTTACAACTCAATTAATCTGGATAATTGCACTGAAAGAAGCTTGTTTTAGCCAATCTATTGAGGCTAATTTTTCAAAATATTTCCTGGTCGTTGGTGCCAACCATGATGGCGCCTCCTTAGTCACTTTATGTTATCTGACCCTACTACACTTTCCAGTTCTGTGCCCATATGCTATATATTTAACATATCCCTCTAAGCATGTTCTCAGTTCTCCCCTCCTTTAATATTATAACACTAGCTGTAGCTGAACGCACTAAAAGTCCTTTGGGTGTTGAAGCTGGCTTAAAAAAGCGATCAAATAAAAAATAGAAATCTCTACAACATTTAACTCTAACCTTCCCCGCGTGTCTTATCTTTTAACCATATTTGGATCGTGTCCCCCCGTGACACAATTTTTGTTTAGGTCAAAAGTTATCAGAAAGAGCATCGTTTACTGTACCAGTGTCGTTTGAAACGACTCTGCAGGTAGTTATTTTTCTCGCTTCGCTCGCGTTAAATATGCCGTCCAGTTTAAATGACAATTTTTCAGGAAAAAGTGGGAAGGTCAGAAAGAATATTGCAACTCTTTGTTTTTATCAGATCGAAAAAAAGAAGACAATTCTAAGTTGCTTTTTTAAACCCTTATCATCACTTTTCGAATTTAAACATAAAAAATGACGCACACACTTTTTAACAGTAACGACGACTTGAATATTTTTATAAGAAGAAAGAAGTTAACTAATTTTTTCTTATGCGTTATATCGCCCTTTGAAGTTTTGAATGCTGTTGTTGTCCACAAACTTTTTGATTTTTATGTTTTGATTTACTTTTGAAATATTCTTCATACGATCGTTAAATACATTCGAAAACATTTTAAAACAAAAGAAGAGAGAAAAAGGCAAGTCTTGGCACAAATTGAAATTACTAAATGTAGATGGGCCTTAAATTTCAAAACAAAGGCTGTATAAAGTCTAAACCAAGCTCTATCCGATCTTTTGCAAATGGCGCGAATTCAAAAGAACAAATTTGTGAAGCAAGGGACTAAAAGTCATAATTTTAAAACACAAACAAAGCAAAAACGAAAGTGGTGACACACAGACACACAAAGCACCGCTATTAATATATAGATGTTGAAATGGAAATAATGTTGAAGGTAATAGTTGAAAAGTACTTTTTTTTGCCGGGACCTGCACCTCAATATTTTACTGGGATCTGGGACCTGAGACCTTTACAGGAAAGTGGAGGGAACTAGAACCCTATTCGGAGCCATGGCCTCATGCCGCGGCCAATTCCCAGGGCTGGTAATTTATTTTTGCAATTAGGTTAAAAATCATCAAACTTTTTTAATAGTGCTCCATTCCTGTATCAAAAAAGTGAAAATGAAACTTATCCATCAGTGTCAACTAATTGATTATATTAGTTCTATTACTAATTGGATTTTCACAAACCAGAATTTTTTTTGTATCATATTTTGTTTTTAGAAAAATGACGCTCCTCAGATAGTACCATCTGAATTCAGGAAAGAAAATGAACAATCCTTTTTGTCACAAGATGAACAGATTCACCCTTTAACTGGAGAAACAAGACGATTCATATGTGGAGATCGTTTTCACAACAAATCTCACCTTTGTTTGTTTCATGACATTGATACTTGTAATCAAAGCACTACAGTCAAAACGAGTTTTCAAGAGTCACTTAATCATAAAAAAAATCTTCGTCGCAATAGGTCGTCATGTGTGCAAGATATTTTGCACCATATATTTTTCAATTACCTTATGAACTACTATGACAACGAGCAAGTTGTTTCTGCTCAAAGACATTTGCTGACTGAAAGGTATTCAAAAACTATTGAATGGGATGAATATTTAAGATTTAAGTTATGCTGAGCTCAGTAATAATGATATTATACGTATCAAAAATGCATCAGCTTATTTGAGACAGCATAACAGGGTACCATATTTATTCTCCCAGGTTCTCCAGATGGAAAGTTGATCAATAACACCATTACAATAATGGATATTATGAATTTAGCCCTGCTTTGTTAAAGATATTAAATTTTTTTATATGCTTCCTGATTGCAAAAGTTTAGTATTATGTATTTTTCAAATGCCTTACTATCAAATAGGCTGAAACCAATGATTTTGTAAAGCCCAAAGGGCTAGATATCGTTCTTTTGCTGAAAACATTATTATAGAATTTCAGCGCTTGACCAATCAGAAATTTTGCAGATTTTCGGAAACAATAGCAGCAATATTTTTTGGGGTATTCACATTTTTTTGCTTGGAAGAGCTTGAAGCACGCCATATAGCCCTTTGGGCTTTACAGAAATCTGTGGCTGAAACCCTCATAAAAAGGAGGCCAGAATCAGGGTAAATGGGGGTTCTTAATCTTATAAACAATTTGAAAAAATGAGGTATTAGCCTTTTGATATATAATGATTATCTTGAGTAATTTGCAGGACTTGAATCTTTTGCGTGTAAATACTTCACATGTCTTAAGAATTTTATACTTTTACAGTTAGAACATTAAGCCGTAAATGATAATTTTTGCTTTTTTCTGCAAATATTGCCAAAAAAGGCAATTTTTTATACACGTTTTGTTGATTTTGTCAACCTTATCAAGAAGAGTTAAAAATCCATTTGAAAACTAAATTAAACAACACAAAAAGTACTTAGTACAGCAGAGTACAAGGGTGTCAAAGACTTAAGCAAATTCTGGGATGCTGTAAAATATCACAAGGTCATAATTTTAAAATTGCATTGTAGAAAAGAGCAAAAATTGCTATTTTATAAAGTCCTAACCATTTTAAGAAATTCAATTGTGTTATCCTAAAAGATAAAGGGAGGGTTGTGAGTTCGTAGCAAATCACGCTCCTTCATGAATGGGTTTCTTTTTGTTTTCTTGTTCTTTAAAAAGTTTTGATTTTTGGAGTGTATGTATAAATGTCACTCCTTGTATCTTTTTAGATGGCATACAATAAATTAAAAAGTAAAAGTGAATATTTTGTGAAAGATGGATTCACTTTCTATCGAGGTGTCAATGGGAGTGCTGAAAGCAATCAGCTCTTATTTGAGGGCTCCCTTGAAATGATCGGATACTGTAAAGATGGAGATGGAGAATCACTTGGAAAAATCTTTTCTTGCTCAATGCACAACGACGAGCTGGAGCAAGAAACAAGGTGAGCTAAGTTCTGTTACATCAACTGAAGTGGGACTTGATGAAATTATGTTGCTTTGTCTGACTTTGTAACTATTATGAAATCTTCTTTTTTTAATTATACTTTAAACATGTAACAATGGGTTATTTTCAATGGGACGAAATTGCCCAATGGATTATTGCAGTTCACATCGTTGGCTCTTCATTTGTTTCTAGAATTGTTTTGTTGCCCTCGGACACATTTGACAGTGTCACAAATTCCAAACGCAACATTAGACGTGTCTCTGGCAGCCAACCCTTGTATGGGTCTAATCTTCAGGGTGTTATTGCTGACTATTTTCGCCACCTTAAAGCCACAAGCACTGTGAACAAGAAATATAAGTCGATTTCACTGGTTGGATACATTGGAGATGGCTGTTGGTATCTTGGACCCAAGCTTGGTTGCACTAACCCCTGTTCCTACCAGACCATTCTTCATGCATTTTTAGGATCTGGTCATTGGGCCCTTCTTGAATTATTAGAACTAATGGTAAAATCAGACATTTTTTGTGCGAAAATAGTATAAAAAGTGCCCTTTTGGTATCATCTGGTGCTACTCTACGCCTTTCTAGAATTTGGCTACATAAAAGTACTTTCATAATCAACCTATTGGCTGTTAAATATAATTAAAAAAAATTTCCTCAGGCACTTTCTGCAATTTGAAATCAATTCAATGAGTTTTTATCGTGGCTGTTTTTTTACACTATTATCAGCAACCAATCATTGGCAAGAAATTTAGGCAACTAGAACATAATTTTCTAACCTAAACTTCAACAACTTTGGTGGACTTTCCTTGAAGATTGAGCAATTCTTACATGATGAAGATGAATGTTGCAAAGTCAATCGAAGGTATTGCTTTTGATATTCAGCACATCTTTGAGAGAGGGGGTATATGTGTTTTTAGCATATAGACTTCCCTTTTATCAATGGAAAATAATTTTAAAATCCATGTCATTTATATATAACACTGTTAGTCATGAAACCCTTATACTTTATTTGGGTCACATGGTACTAAAATCACACAACCCTTCTTTAAATTGAGCTCCTTTTTTACAATTAAATGAATGACTTAGTTGTCGAACCCACGACATTTAGCTTTTAATCCACTTCTGGGTTTATCAAAATGGTTTCGAAGCTTAAAGGTAGGCCCAATTTAAAAGGTTATTGAACCTTATGCCTGTTTATACTTTGACCACCCGTGACCTATGGTTTAAACTAACAGCTATCTAAGCCAACCAAACCAACCAAATCAAACGAAAAGTTTAGCCAATCTGCCAACCAACCCAACCTGCTTTTTTGTTGGTTTTGTTGGTTGGCCATGTGTCAGATTGGAATATGGCAATTACAAGAGCTTCTTCTATCTCTCTCTCCCAGTTTAAATCAGCATTAACCAGTTTGAGAAAACCAGTTGGTTGAGTTGGTTTGGTTGGCTAAATGGTATGCAGGCAGCCTATGTATAAAAAGAAATGTAAAATACCACTAATTTATCATTTTAATCAAGCATTTACAATCTTCTCGATGGATTTCGCTGTAATCGATGGAATGTTGAGTTCGCAATTGCCTTTGTTCTATGTCGCCTCATGATGGCCACGACATCTGAAGACACTGGTAAGCTAAACCTTGATTGTTTAATAAGTAAAAAATAATAATTTAAACACTGACTGACCGTATGGGTCTAAAAAATGTCCTGTAGAGATTTCTCTGGGTGAAATATAATATCTGATCATTATAAGCCCTGAATTGTGTTTGAATCAAAACAATTAGCTTTTGAAAACTTTGAACAAATTACTTGATCAGGACGTTTAGAGGCTAGGTTTTGACGTATTTACATGAACTTGAACTTTCCTTTAGGTGAAAGTAACATGCTTTATTTATATGGTACCAACAATATTGGAAAAACCTTGCTTCAAAAACTTTTGACATTTGGTCAAGGAGGCCAAAAAGAACACAAACATCTAATTGCTGGTGGCAATGGCAGCACTAGTGGTGCAAGCAAGTTAGTTAAAACCCTTTTTCTTTATCTTTATTAATTTCTTTTTGGGAAAACTTTAGGCTGATAGCCTAAGTGTGTCCAAGCCTTACTAGAGACAGACACTCTTGCGTATAAAAAGCCTACAAAATCTTACCTTTTTCAATATTCCTTTTTAGTATTGCTATTCAAGAAATTTGTAACAGCACATCAATAGTACTAAATATCAATGACTGCAAGTCGAGAGCTGCACAGGCGGAACTTTTTTTGCATTTGCATGAGTGCATTTATCAAGGCTCTCAAACAAGAGGATTAAAAAGCTCTGGTTGTGCTGGTGTTGTGTTATCATCAAACTACCCCGAGCCTGAAATGTACGTAATAAAAATCCTTTTATTCCTAAATGTTTTTCAGTATCCAGCTTTATCCCCTTAGGAGTAGGGGAGTTTCAGGATTCTCGAAATTTGCACCAGTAGAGGGTTACCAAATTTTGAACTCAAAGGGGTTAAATATCAATTCTTTATGATATACAGAAAAGGCACATCGCTTATGCTGGTTTACCCGATTGAAAGAAAAAATTGTTGTTTCTTTTCTTTCAAAAAGCTGAGTAACCAAATAAGTTTACAGTAGAATATTATCTTTACTTAAGCCACAAGTTGTCTGTGAAAACTCCTAGAATCACTAAATCACCAAAGTTTCTTCTAATTAAGAATTATCATGTGTTGGTAGTTTTCTGAAGGAACGGAGAACTTTAGCACTATCACATATCTTTGTTGCAGATTAGTCTCAAGGATCATCAGATTGGATTTTAAAGAAGGAGATCACAGTGAAGATCGATGTAACGAGCTTCAAAATGAATTCCAAAGAGACAGAGTAAGTTTCTCAATTACCGTTTTCAGATTGTATTTCATACACTCTTTACTTATGTACTTATAGATGCTATTCTTATAAAAATCCTGTGCATTTATGATCAGCCACAAACTATGGGTTCCTCAGCATGTGAAACTGGTTATCTTCTGATTGAGTGAGTGGCCAATCATGAAATATTTATAAGATATTTGATCAATCGGGGTACGTAGCTACTGTTTGTTTGGCCAATCACTCTGGTTAAGAAAAGGTTGACGACAGGAGATGAATTTGTGGTAATTTAAGAGGCAAAGGGACAACCAAGCTATTGTGGTTTTATTTTGAAATAAGAGAGAAAAAAAATAACATTGAAAATTTTGAGATTCTGACCTTGACACCCTAATGTTTTTAATATGTTTTGGCCGGTTAAAAAATTTTTCTGGGGAGAGAAAGAACTGGGTGGGTTTTTCGCACACTATTTTGAGGTACACAAACAGATTGTATTTGACTATGTTCAGTTTGCGGGCCAGCACCTGCCAGTCAAGTACTGGTCATAAAAACTGCACAACAATCTTAAAAATGATTTCTTTATTTTGTTTTAGTTCTCTTCCAAATGGAAATTGCCTGTACAGTTCCATTTCTCTCCATCTTGTGGGAAAAATTCTTTGATGGATACACTTTGATGTTTTGCACGTGTGCAGAACTTTTTCTGAATTGTTAGTATTATTTTCAGAACCAAAAAAACCCATCCAAGAAGTTTAGTAGATAGACTCATGAAGCATTGCGGTTGGCGGTTACCCACATTCAGCCGGTTATTATATAAGATTAATTTTATTGGTTGTCCAGTTGTCGTTTGACTTAAATTTTGTTAATTTTTGGACCTACCTCCGGGTGCCCCGGTGGAGGTCCTATGAATTAACCTCTGTCTGTTCGTTCGTTCGTTCGTTCGTTCGTCTGTTACCAGCTTTGCTCGAGATTGGCTCATTAGTTTTTTCTGATTTTTTGCACAAAGATGCAAAATGGCAATGGCCAAAATGTGACGGAGCCCGATTTTCGAAAAAAAAAAAAAAAAAATCATTTCCGGCCGGAAAATGCCGGAAAAACCGGAAAAACCGGTTTTTTTGGCATTTTCTCAAGATTTCATCATTAGTTTTTTCTGATTTTTTGCACAAAGATGCGTATTAGCAATGCCCAAAACTTGGCCGAGGTCCGATTTTTGAGAAAAAATTTTTTCCGGCCGGAAAATATGCCGGAAATCGCCGTTTTTCTGGATTTTCATTGGACTTTTTCCATATAATTGGTTGTTTTTTTTCACTCAAAAACATTATTAATAGCAATGCCCACCATCAAGCATGTTTCAATTTTCAATAAATAGATTTTTGAAGCCGGAACTTTCTAAAAATCGCGGAACAGCCGATTTTCGCCGGAAAAAAAAAAACGGTTTATTTCTTGAATTTCTTGAGCTGTACTTTATATTCTTCCATGAAATTTTGCACAATGATGCAAAAATGTCAATACCTAAATTGTGACGGAGCCCGATTTTCGAAAAACTCTTTTTCCGGCCGAAATGCCGGAAATATGCCGGAAAAACTGTTTTTTTGGCATTTTCTCGAGATTTTATCATTTTTTTTCTGATTTTTTGCTCAAAGATGCGTATTACAATGCTCAAAACATGGCCGAGTCCGATTTTTAAGAAAAAATTTCTTCCGGCGGAAATGCTGAAATATGCCGGAAATTGCCGTTTTTCTAGATTTTCATTGGATTTTCCATATAATTGGTTGTTTTTTCATTCAAAAACATTATCAATAGCAATGCCCACCATCAGGCATGTTTCAATTTTCAATAAAATTGAGTTTTGAAGCCGGAACTATTTTAAAAGTCGCCGGAACAACCTATTTTCGCCGGAAAGACAGTATTTCTTGAATTTCTCGAGCTGTTTATATATTTCTATGAAATTTTGCACACTGATGCAATATGACATTACCTAAAATGTGAAGGAGCCCGATTTTCGAAAAACATTTTTTTCCGGCCGAAAATGCCGGAAATATGCCGGAAAAACCGGCTTTTTGACTTTTTCTCGAACTTTCATTTTTAGTTTTTTCTGATTTTTTGCAGAAAGATGCGTATTCGCAATGCTCAAAAAATGGCCGAGTTTGATTTTTGAGGAACAAATTTTTCCGGTTGCCGGAAATCGCCGTTTTTGCAGATTTTCATTGGATTTTTTCATTGTATTTCTATGTTTTTCACACAAAAACATTATTGATAACAATGCTCACCATCAAGCATGATTCAATTGTCAATAAAACTGATTTTGCGACCAGAACTTCCTATTTATTTTTTCCCTACAACCCTTCTCTCTCCCCCCATCAACAATCAATGATGAATTTATTGTGTTGTGTATTTTCGCTAAATGCTATATTTTCTGACTGATTTTTTTCATTTTCCTTTTTGCATTGCTATCAATGCTAACTAACTTTCATCATCAGGTAGGTCCATTCAGCATGTTGCTTGTTGTTTGTTAATGTAGGTGTAGCTTGCACAGATCCTAATTCTCTCTTCATTATATACTTTCAGGTTAGTTGCCATCATACTTAGCCCCTAGATCAATGGATTATTTTACACCTTCACGTGGTTGGTACGAAATCTTTGTAAACACTGACAAAGTCTGCTAATAAGATGAGTGGAACCATATTCAACTTTAAGGAAACAACAGAATGGAATAATTCAATCAAAATGATGATAGGTACCTAACATTTAGTTTTTTCCTGTAAACTGGGTATCAATATTTGTCATGTAAATCATATCTGGAAAGTACATCTTGATTTGATTTTGACATGTAATTGCCAATGCATAATGTATATATAAAGTATAAAATTTATAACACAACAACTGAATTTTGATACCAAACATAACCATGCTGCATTATGTACATAATGAATAAATGAGTTTCTGATGACATATGGTTTGTTTTCAATTCGGATTGGGGGCTTTTTACCCCTGGTACAGGATTCCCTGCTTGATCTGGCAAACAGTTCCAAATGAGACACCAGATAGGGGCTAGACTACAATTTCAAGATGAACCAACTATAGAGATTTCTGCTTCAGTACAAATTCTAGTTTTGGATACTTTAATGCATCACATTAATCAATTTTCTAATAGCATTTTCTATAGCAGTCTGAATAAAATAGTTTTGCTCTTTTTCTCTAAATTTTCATTTGAAATGGCAAAAGGTTATTATTATTAATCTGCTTAAAATTATTAAGTCACCTTTTGGCAGCAAAAAGATAAATAAATTTGACATGAATCAACATTATATTAAAAGATTTTAGACAGTTTGGTAAATATATTTATATATTTTACTATACTTGTGATCATGGTGCAAAGAAGACACCGAAACGTCAAATAATGAATAAAATTTTTAGTTTTCTTTTTTTATCAAGTTTGGTAAATATTATCATTAATGTTAATGCTATTATCACGATCAGATAAAGATTTTTGTATAATTTATAATCTTTTGTGTGCTATTGTATTATTTTGCTATCATTTTTCACTTTTTTGTGTAAAGTTCAAAAAGTTCTTAAAAAAATTCATGACACTATATATAGCTGAATCTTTGTTGCAGGGTACTCTAAAAATCCTAGATACGCCCCTGGACAGGCCCCATCAAAAACGAAATTAATGATATCTGTCAAAGTTTTTACAAGTAATTCATGAGGAAGAGTGGTATAAAGTGTAGCAAAATCGAAGGTAGAAATTCTTTGTGCTTTTTTCTTAGCATTTATCCTATTTTGATGTTCAGTAACTGGTGAAGAATTTTGAACCACCCAAAATTTGGTAAACCCAAAAAAGAATCTTGATTTTTTTCAACATTTCAACATGTTTGTAAAGAACTTTAAAAACATTTGAAACAACTGCGTTCAACGGTTTGGTGCTACAAGTTTTAGAGGCTACAATAAATCTGAAACCAATAGGATTTTTATGCTCTTTTGGCATCCAATACATATGATGGGAAGAGTTTTCATTTTTTCTATCAATCCTAAACCAAAGCGCTTACACATTTCACTAGGCAAGTTTGTATTATTGCCTGAAACCTCAGCAATGAGTTTGGCGACATAGAACTTCTTACAAATAAAGGCAAAGTTTTTGGAAGCTTTATCTATCGTCACTATGACGTATTTACGATGGAAGGATTCAAGATATTGCTGTACATTTTGATCTTTAAGCACAGAACTAGTTTTGAAAACTTTAGTTTTAGGTTTCCAAATGTTGATTGTATCTTTTACTTTTGACATAATTGCTTCTTTCCACTCATTCAAGGTTGACTTTTTAATACCAGATTTTGCTTAAATTTTAGTTATACAATCATCCGGGCTTCGAAGAATCTCTTCCAAGGCTCTAACAAAAGGAAATTCCTTAACAATAAAAACAATAAAAACACTGTACCGCCGTCAATAAAATATCTGATGTTTTCACCCTTACTGATATACCAAAAAATGTGCCCTTCACGTGATTAAGCAAAAGAATGTCTAAAGACCGGTCTCCACTTTCACGCAACATGAGCGGTTTCCCATTTCAATTTTCTAAATAAACTTTGTAACAAAGACCCAGAATTTAAGCCTACTACTACTCAATTAACAAAATAGTCTTCAAAGAAAAAAGGATGTGTCACAGATACTGGCTTTTCTCATTTCAGAGTATTTGGATTTCTCCCCTGCTCCTCTTAAACTTCCAAAACCTGTTGAGGCTCCTCCTGCCAATGGTAACTATTGTGTTTTAAAATTCTTACATTCTTACAGATGAGCGCCTATTTAAAAGCTGAAGAATGAAAGTGTTGATTTCTATCAAGTTCTTGCTCAGGCAAGTTAAGGCCTGTGCTAAAAATTCGATAAATCGTGACGGCCGCGACGACCAGTTGTTCCACCCCTTTTGATGGGAAAATTGTTCGTTATTTTCACTCTTTATACTAATATCTTTCCAAAAAGTCCTGGGCCAAAAATTCTGACGTCAGCAAAAATTTGAAAGACTAATATCTCCTAGAATATTTTTTTGAAATGAGCTCAAATTTTGTACGAAGGTAGAGTGGATAAATGTCTTTCATTTCCAAAAGAAATTAAAAAAAAAAATTGATGATGTCAGCAAAAATCAGCAATTTTCGTTTTTCCTAATAAAAAGCTGACGTCATCAATTTTTTGGAATTTTTTTTTTGGAAATAAAAGGTGTTTATAAACTCTACCTTCGTACCAAATTTTAGTTCATTTGGATAAATATTCCAGGAGTTATTAGCAATTTAAATTTTTGCTGACGTCAGCAAAAAGTGTTTTTCCGTAATTTTCCCGAAATGGCTGAAACAGAATTTTTGGCCCAGGATCTTTTCGGAAAGGTATTAATCTGAGGAACATAACTCAGTAAAAATTTCTTCCAGAAAAGGAGTGAAACGATTGGCCGTCACGAGTTTTATGATCTGTTGGATTTTTGTGTTGGTTGCCATGGAAATGACGGATATTTTTGACGTCAAAACTTAAAGTGCCGATAATTCCTGGAATTTTTATAAAAATGAGCTTAAATTTTGTACATAGTTAGGGTTCATGAATATCTTTCATTTCCAAAAAAAATCTTTCCTAAAAATTGATGACGTCAGTAATTTTTGAGGAAAAAAGATTTTTTTTTTTGGAAACTGGAGATATTTATAAACCCTATCTTTGTACCAAATTTGAGCTCTATTGGATAAATATTCCAGGAGTTATTAGCAGTTTAAATTTTTGCTGACATCAGCAATAAGTGTTTTTCCTTAATTTTACCAAAATGGCTAAAACACAATTTTTGGCCCAGGACTTTTTGAAAAGGCATTAATATGACGAGTGAGAAAAAACTAAAAATTTTTCCCGAAAAGGGGGTGGAATAACTGGCCGTCACGCATTATTTCATTCGTTAATTTTTTGCACAGGCCTCAACTTGCCCGAGCGTAGTTAGACCCTTAAAATTACAGATTAATCTTTTTAGAAAAATCGCCAAACTATCATAGTATGCAGTCGAAACAAGGTGAACATTATTTTGAAATATTGTTTGAAACACTAGTTAAAAGTTAACACCTAAATCTTATAGGGCCGAACAGGTTCCTGTCATATCTCTTCAATTTATTTAGATTATATTCCAAGAATACACTTTGGGTGATCTACTGTTTTATCCGATGTAATTAGATTTCTGTTTTATTTATTTTAGACTATTTCTCTGAAAAACCCAGAAGGGAGTTCTAGTCGATTTTTTCGTTTTTTATACTTCAATCTACGTCTGCGTGCATATTCCCTTGCGAATTTTCTTTTAATATCTAATTTTTCTATTTTAGCCATTTCTTTTGTATTATTACTGCGGTATTATTATGCAGTCTCATAGGAATATATTTTTATTATTGTATCTAGGGAATTTCAATCGAATATAATTTTTATGATATTTTATTGTACATAGTTATAGCTCTTAAATGGTTTTTATTATTTACGTTTTTGTGAAATTTCTAGCTTCCATTATAAAAAGGATATCATTTTTTGTTGAGCTATATACTGATGAAGTCACGAAAGATGACGAAAATTTCTATATAAGCAGTCGCTTCATTTTTTTCTGTTCTATATATTTGCTGCTTCTACATTTTACGTTTTAGATTATATTCCAATTTACTTCCATAGAGAAAATTTGTGAACCAGTTTAATATAATTTATTCTTTTTTTATTTTCTTATTTTTCAAAAAGACTTTTAGAAACGTCATAATTAAACAAGCAAATATTTCCCTGGAATACGATCATCTTGGGATATTGTAGTGTATAAAATGCCATTCTGCATCAGAGAGCTCACACAGCCATCAAAGTCCTCTTCATTAGGACAGCGAGGATATCGTACACAAAGAAAAATAATAGAAAGGTGAGTGCTGTTTAAATTTGTTTTAGTTAACTTTTCTGCATAAAGAGAATTGACTCTATTACTCTTTTACAATCTCAATTTGCGAGTGGAGTTCTTTTGTCGCTTTTGTAAGTTATCTGTGAAATCTGAACTGTATGCTCAAATTTTCTGAGGATTCCTTTTGCCATTCTTTTATCAAAGTCTCACCTCTTTCGTAATATTTAGTGAAAATGGCTCCTAAAGGCAAGACATCAAAGCTTGAAAGAGAGGAAAAATTTCAGAAGGCGATCAAGGCAGTTGGCGATGGCGAATCCGTTAGCCAAGCTGCAATCAGGTTTGACCTTCCGAGAGTCACCTTGTTGGATCGGATCAATGGAAAAACTAAATCTTCGAATGCAGGCGCACCCACCGCATTAACAATAGATGAAGAGAAACGGTTTGAGTAATTTTCTTAAAGGCTGAATAAACGTTTTAAATAAAATATTGAAAAACCACTAGTAGTTGGCCGGTTTCAGTTTTAAAATATGAGAGCAGTGATAATCACTATTGCGTATTATTTGTGGAGTATTTTAATTTTAAAAACATGTAAAAGCAAACTTATAAAAACCTCTGCCTCTGGAAAATAACTTCACCTCTCTTTCCCAACAGGTTTTAAACGTGAACCCACAATGGAAATTTCCAATAGATGGGACCACCCTACGTGAAATGGTGCAAAAATATCTGAACAAATTGGGAAGAAATGTGAAATGTTTTAAGAACAATTTACCGGGAGACAAATGGTAGCGTGGGTTCAGGAAAAGAAATAACGTGACCGTACGATGTGCGGACAAAGCTAGCAGGAAACGCTTCAACGTCACAAGAAACGACCTGAGGAAAGTGCACGTGTATTTTTGTGTTTAGAGCCTAAGGTCCGACGGAAATTGTAACGGATTTAAATTATTTTTTTTAAATACTGCTTATTGCCGAGGTCATCAACGACCATAATTGATAAGAAGGGTAAAATATAAACGACGGCCATAAAGGACATCGATCCACGTTTGATATTCAATTATGACGAAACCAATTTACAGGACGATCCTGGGAAACAAAAGGTCTTGGTTGGACGTGGTGCACTCAAGAGGGTAGAAAAATTGGTTGAACATTCAAAACAAGCTCACAGGTGTGTGAGAGTTCATTCATGAAGTTTTCAATATTTCTTATCGGTTTTTCTATTGTTTTGTAATCATTATGTAACTGGGAATTACTTCTATTTCCTACGCCTCATCACTTAGAAATACTTTCCTTTTTATCCGATTTTAGCATAATGTACGCCGGTAATGCAGCCGGCACGTATCTTCCACCAATGATTGTACTATACAAGGCAGAACATGTATATGTGCAATGGACGTTAGGTGCTCCCGAAGGAACAGAATTTGGTTCATCCAAATCTGGATGGTTTAATGGTAGAATGTTTGAACATTGGTTCTTTGAGGTAAATAGAACTATTTAATATTTATTAAAGGAGAGGCTTGCAGCTAAATCCACCACTTCACCGTATTATCTTCCTTCAAGGTGTTCCTCGTTTTGTCTCTAATTTAAGCTCTCAAAAATATACTTTTTGGACCTACCTCCAGGTACCCTGGTGGAGGTTCTATAAATTAACCCATGTCCGTTCGTTCGTTCGTCCGTCCGTTCGTCCGTCCGTCCGTCTGTTACCAGCTTTTCTCAGGATTGGCTCATTAGTTTTTTCTGATTTTTTGCACAATGATGCAAAATGGCAATGCCCAGAACGTGACGGAGCCCAATTTTTGAGAAAAAATTTATTTGGGCAAATTTGGGCCAAAAACTACCTAAAAATAGGGTTTTTTGGACTTTGTGCAAAATCCTGTCATTACTTTGTTCTGATTTTTGTACAAAGATGGAGGGCAAGATCTCTAAA
>NW_027104272.1:0-15850 GCF_902728285.1 Clytia hemisphaerica | reverse complement strand
AAATAAACTAAAACTTAAAATCCACGGAACCAGCCGAAGAAACTAAAATAACAATGAGAAAAGAAGTATACTTTCTACTAGACAAAGTTGCCACACCTTTGACACGTTTCTGCCATAACGTTGTAGAAAGCATACTAGAAGGGAAGGAACTGGGATTGGATCGCCACTATCCAACCCTGTGACTCTTACACACATTTTACAGTTCAAAGTAGAAGATGGAAAGAGTGGGAAAAGAATGACAATTTAAAAAAATCGGACTAGAACCCGGTTCGAGGCCCCGTACACCCGTGACCGCTCACCGCAAAAGCTGGCGAACGACTGAATATATACTTTATACCACTCTTCCTCATGAATTACTTGTAAAAACTTTGACAGATATCATTAATTTCGTTTTTCATGGAGCCTGTCGCAATAAACTTGGATTTTCTGCAAATTCAGTCTATTGGACAGCAAAAGGAAAAGATAACAGATTTTTTACCAACATTTCCTTATCAGAGCGTGTTGAATTTTTAATCAAGAATTGCTATTTCAAAGTTAGTAATCATATACTCAGACAAAACATCGGTATCCCGATGGGAATAGATCCAGCTCCATTTTGGGCTAACCTTTTTCTTTATTATTACGAATCTAAATATGTACAAAATTTGATATCTACTAGTTCTCCTAGAGCATACAATTTTCATTCAGTTGGTAGATTTATTGATGACCTTTGCGCTATTAATGATAGAGATGATTTTTTCTCATGTTATAATGATCTATATCCGGAAGAGCTACAGTTGAAAATTGAACATCATGGAATACATGCAACGTTTTTGGATTTAGATATAAGCATTGAAAATAACATCTTTCGCTACAAATTGTTTGACAAGAGAGACGCCTTTCCCTTTTTCATTGTGAGAATGCCACATAAAGATAGTAATTTACCATCAATCATCTTTTACAGTTCTATATATTCTGAGGTCCTACGCATTGCTAGATGCACTCTTCTTTTTGAAGATGTTCTGCCCAGAATTTCAGAACTTTTCAAGCTCATGCTCAATCAGGGAGCTGAAAGATCTTTCTTGCGAAAACAAATAGTAAAGTGTTTTGATAGATTTCCAGAGACTTTTATGAAATTCGGAGAATCTTTAAATGTTTTTTTAGCGCAACTGCATTTTTGAAAAATTGAAACATTTTATTTTTTTTTTTTTTTTTTTTTTTTTTTTTTTTTTAATATTATGTATTGTATGTTAGTTTTTTTTGCCAAGATGGTAGCCTAACTGTGCGGACGTATCGAAGCGAGCAGTGAAACTTCATCAAAATAAAAACTATAAAATTTGCAACTCAAACATCTTTTAATCTATGGATATCTGTTCAATCCTTCATCATTAATACTTCTAATCATCAAAATTCACTGGTATTATCATCTCTTCAACTATTTGACTCACTATGGATAAACTTAAAGAAGATCTCACAGCAGTAATAACCTCTCAATGTCAACTCATAAATGAAAACATTGCTACCTTCAAAACATACGTTGGGAACGAATTATCAAAAATTAAACAGTCACTAGAGGATTTTGATAATCGTTTGGTGAATTCTGAAGAAGTCATAGCAGAAAATGTCACCAAAATTAAGACTGCTGAAGAAGCAATAACATTGAACTCTACGAAAATTGATGAACTCTCGACAGCCCTTGATGACACCAAAAATCTGTTGCTTGATAGAATTACACTACTGGAGAAGGCCCTTGCTGCTCAAACCGACCGTGGAATGAGAAACACCCTCACATTTCGTGGTGTAATTGAGAAAGAAACAGACCAAAAAACACCAAAGGTTTTGGCAAACCTTATCTCCAAAATGGACGCAAATAATCGTCAAGGTGCACAATACGCTGACGTCCTTCATGCCATTGACCGTGCCCACCGCTCCAAGCCGAACCCCCACCAACAAGCCCCAAATGATGCAAATATCGACCCATCCACGTGAAATTTACAAATTGGAAGGACGCTGAATATTTCAAAACTGTTGTAATCTCTTATAACAAGAAACTTTTGTCTCAAGGCAAAAAACCAAGCGTATTCGTTGACAATATGTTCAGTGACTATACTAATAAACGTCGCAAACTTGCCTGGGAAGAACGAAAATCACTAAAAAACTCTGGGCTAATGTTCATCAAATACCCAGCGACATTGATGGTTAAAAATAATGAAACTGGGAAATACCAGGAACATTCAGTCTTCTAGTCTTCTAGTTTTAATTTTTGTATATATATGAGTTGCCTACCTTGATAATGCCAACTGCTCCTTAGTCCCCCCATGTATATATTTTTTTCTCTTTTGTCTTTTTAGCTAAACTCCCCTGAGTTCTACAACCCTTTATATCTTGTGTGAAAAATCCTACTCTGCACTCTTTCTTCCTGGATCTCTAATCTCAAAATCTTATGCCTGTGAAATATCCCTGCAACTTTTGTCAAAGAGCAGTTGCCAAAAACCACAAAGGAATCCAATGTGACATTTGTGACCACTGGGTCCACATCAAATGCAACAACACCACCAATGGTGAGTATCTTTACCTCCAAAACAATAATGATGTCAGCTGGTGCTGCCAGAAATGCACTTTGTCAAGTATACCCTTCTCGACAACGTCCAGAGACTCTATCGAGCTGCTGAACCAAGGTATGAGATCACTTTTTATTGAAAACTTTAATCCAAACAGTAACCCCAATGTGGAGTTCTTCAGAGACATTAAAGAACGCCTCAGTGAGGAATTTGTTGAAGATGACATTGATACCGATCCTTCTGAGTGTCCCTATAGCTCCATCTCTGATCTCAACAAAAAATATCACTCAAATAAAAGTTGCAATTTCAGTGTCCTGCATCTTAATATAAATTCTCTGAAACTTCATCATTCTGAGCTTGATATCTTACTCAAAAACTGTAATATCAAATTTGATGTAATTGGCATATCTGAAACTGGCCTTAACAACACTAATAATAACAAAAACACCAATCTTGAGGGTTACCATAATCCCGAAGATACATTTTCTTCACGTTCCAAAGGAGGTACAAGGCTTTATGTCTCTGAAGATCTCAACCACATTCCACGAAAAGATCTTTTGATAAACAAGAAAGGACTTATTGAATCTACATGTGTAGAAATCCTGAACAAAAACAAACCTAACATCGTTGCCATGTGCATCTATAAGCATCCTGATATGAATTTGACTGAATTTAATATCCTCTATGAGGAGTTCCTTGACAAAATACGAAAAGAAAAAAAAAAACGTTTTCATTCTTGGTGATTTCAACATCGATTTACTAAAAACATCAACCCATGCTGATTCTGATACATTTCTCAATAACAATCTCTCCTCTTGCATTAGACCTCTCATCACCAGGCCAACAAGAATAACATCTCACTCTAAAACATTAATTGATAATATCTTTACAAATAATATTCAAGATAACATCACATCTGGTAACCTAATTTGCTCGATTTCAGATCACCTCCCTCAATATGCTATTGTGAATGACATCAAAAGCGAGAGCCAACCATCAACATCTAAACAAAAACGAATTACCTTTAAAAACTACAAAAAATTCAACTTACAAAAGTTCCTCAATGACTTGAAAAATGTAAACTGGGATCACTTGTATAATAATCAATCAGCTGATGAAAAATTTGAAAATTTTATAAAAACTGTGAATATTCTGATTGATAAAAACACACCAACTGAAAACAAAAAAATTTACTTCAAAAAATCTCATACACCCTGGATCACTCAAGGTGTTCTTAAATCAATCATTACCAGAAAAAATCTTGCCAGAAAATATATGGACACTAAAGATCAGGAGCTCAAACGCATACGATTTGCTCAATTCAAAACTTACAAAAACCAACTAACAAAATACATCCGAATCCTTGAAGCAAATCACCATAAAAACTATTTCTCACGTTTCAAATCTAACATTCAAAAAACTTGGCAGGGCATCAGAGATATAACTGGCAGCAAATCAAAACAAGGTTTACCAAAAGTTCTCATCCACGATAATAAACAACACGAAGGTGACAGTAAATTAGCAGATATCTTTAACAACTTCTATGCTGACATTGCTGAAAAAACCAAGTCTAAAATCATCCCAACTGACAAAAATTTTGATGATTATCTCACAAACCCAAATCCAACTTCCTTTGAGTTTGCTCCCCCATCAGTTGATGACATTGTTAAAATAATTAATCAATTATCTGACAGTAAATCAGTCGGTCCAAACAGCATCCAAACCCAAATTCTCAAACTTATTGCTCCAAATATTGGATTCGTCCTTTCTGAAAGAATCAATGAGTGCATCAATCTTGGTATCTCCCCTGAATGTTTAAAAAAAGCCACAGTGACCCCAGTCCACAAGAAAGATTCAAAGCTTAATGTCGAAAACTATAGACCAATATCACTACTTTCTAATATCAGTAAGATCTTTGAAAAAATTCTCCATGAGCAAGTCTACACTTTTTTCGAATCTCAAGACATTCTCTTTAAAAATCAATTTGGATTTCGCAAAAACCATAACACTTCACATGCCATCATAGCCCTCACAGAGGAAATTAGATGAGCTCTAGATGACAATGAATTCTCAGTAGGTATCTTTATTGCGAAGCGAATGTACATGAGCGAAGCAGTTTTGCTATCGTGTGTGCGTACCTTTAACTTTCCATTCTTTCAACCATCTATAAGGCAGGAGATGGGAAAAACGTTTCGAATCTCCGAGTTGCACGATACCAAAATATAAAGGAGATCAAATACAAAGGATATTCACCGAAATGGTAACTCAAATTACCTCCGTCATATCAAATTTGATGTATACGTCAGAATGATACGAAGAACGAGTGAAACCTCCGTGACCCGTGACGTCAATATTTAGGAGATAACAAGCGTGAAGAATATCCCGGGAAATGATAAAACCAATTACCTCCGTTATAGTAAATTGTTATATTTGAATTTATATCAAAACGAAAGTGATGCCATTATGCTCCCTATCCTGTTTGACGTCACGGCGATAGAGATATCTTGACACTGATTGGTTCTACAGATTCGTTGTCATAGTTTCAGTTTATCATCAAAATGGTTATTCTCTTTTTTTTGGCTTCGATCCTTGATTGGCATCGTTCTTTTTTGGTCACTGTTTTGGTTTCGACTTTCATTTCAATCAAATCGACAGCAGTTATTGTACTTGTTTATTGTTTGGTTGGTCTTCAGATCAGGGAAGTCAATTTTAAAATTTATTGTGCTACAAATTACTTCTCATTTTTTACATTTGGTCTTCGAGTATATCCTCCTTGCTTGCCCTTCTGTTTAAAAGATACCGTATATTGAAGCAACTTTTGTTTACCATTCAACCAAATTAATTATTTTTTGCTAGCCGTGTTTAGTGTATGTACTGCAAAATTGATTATTTTAATAATATGTCAGCTTCTCCAGACAGAATTTGTCCAACAGGGCTTACCAATTTTGGTCGAAATGTGTGTTTTTTCAATTCTGTTATTCAAGCATTGTATTTCAGTTGATGCCTTTCAGAAGTTTGTTTGTCAATATGAAAATAGTGCTGAAAATGATCCAGTTATAAATGTGATGAAACACTTATTTGTTTCTATGACGTTCTCTGATGCCCCATTAGAAACATACCCATTATTGCCATATTTTGAGCTGCCAGGTTATGAACATGCAAGGTTGAAATTCTTGGTATCATTCTTAAGGACCCTGCCGATGCACCGGACTGTCCGGTGTATTTGTCTGGTGGCAAAAAGTAAACTTTTGTTACACCGGACGCAATAAGTCCGGTGTCAGTCCGGTGTTGCATACAGGGAATTTTGGACGCCGGACATTTATGAAACAAAACATTAAGAAACGTTGGACGCACCGGACTGGTCATGTCCGGTGTTTTGATTGTCCGGTGGAAAAAGATATCCTTCTCCGACACCAGACATCCGACTTTCTTAAGTCCGGTGTAGAGATTTCCAGTGGTAAAAAAAATTATCATTATAAACCGGACTTTCGGGTGTACGGTGTTCGTTAAGTCCGGTGCGTCGGCAGGGTCCTCATTCTTATCAAACAAGTTCATCCATCAAACTAGAAGTTCAGTAAACATTACAATCCATTCAATTAAAAAAAAAGCAGCCAAATTATAAGCAATTTTACACAACACATGAAACGCATGCAAACTTCCTCGTAACTTTCTCGTGTCCATCATTAAAATTTTACAACTTTATTAGCCAATTACGCTTCAAGTCACGTGATAAAAATAATTCGCGCGCTTAGTCGACCTGGTTTCCCCGTCCTTATTGTTTATTGCAAGCATGCGCTCTAGGCGCTAAGAGTCCGCGTTAATCTTCTAGGCGCCGCACCTAGCACACGTGTCCGGTCCCTTTTCAAATTCATAAGGAAACCGGGTTCTTTTAATTATTTTCGGTTCACTGTAAAAAGGTCTACTAAAAAATTCCTAGTGTGCAAAATGTTGTTGTGATTTGGGCATCTTCGTTGAAAGCATGATAATTAGTTTTTTAGTGACTACATTGTTAAAGTTTTCTTTTCGAAAAAAACCCACTTCACGTTTCTTACATTTCAACAATCTGTGACGTGATAGGGAGAGTACAATTTAGTGATTGATTGATAACTTTGGTATGTATTTGTTTATGTTTGATTTTTTATTTCGAAGACCAGCCTACAGCTATGTCGAAATTAGAAGACGCATGCCGATCCCGATTAGACGTTTTGTCTCATATGGAAAACTTTTGTTGTCGCCTTGAAGTTTTCTTCCGCATACGTTTTTTTCCCTTTGGGCATTCTTTCAGATTACAAAAATGTTTCCCAAAAGATTTTTTTCCCTCCTTGCAATTTGTTGGAAATTATATCCTTATTTAACATTATTAGTTATATGCAAAATGACTCTTTTTTAAAATTATGAAATTTTCCTTGGTTCAGTTTATTTAATCCTCCTTTTTGTAAAGGTGAAGCGTGACGCTACAGATCAAATCTGTGTTTTGACTGGACTCACCAACCTTTATGATTATAAGGGTACAGTTTGTTTTTATTTTATAAATTCAAAATGCCCTGAGTTTGTTAGTGTTTTCATCTTACAGTACTTCTTATATTGTTGTTTCTTTAAACTTTTTGCTATTTATTTTAGAAAATGAAAAATAGAACGGTTGAAGCTTCATTTTTCATCAATGAGAGATAATACTACACTGACTACAGATGTCATTTTTATAGAGAGGGACTATAAAAAATTTGCAAATGATAGGATATTCGGAAAGACTAGAGCGAATGTAAAGGAAAACTGCAAAAATGTTGTTGAATATACAGTGTTTGTGTGTCTAAAATGTTTTGCTTGCAACTTGCGAATTGAGGGAGGCTCTGGATCGCTTCGCAACTTTTATACATATACGGCTTGTTGCGAAGCGAATATACATGAGCGAAGCAGTTTTGCTATAGTGTGTGCGTACCTTTAAACTCTATATACCAGGGAAGCGCAGAAGGAAAATGAAAATTTAGTTCCCATCTGTTAAATGTAGATAAGTATTTCGTTCAAGGTTGTGTTTCTCGTCCAAATATAGGTATCAATCTCGGTTTGGTAGATGGTTTCGTTAATAAAGTTTATCTTTACGGCACCGAAAATGTCCGAGTTAGGGCTTTTTTCTAAAAGAGACATTTCGTCGTTTCCGTATATTTTGTATCTCTTCCTTCACCTATGAGACAGCTGATTGGTTGATATTTTCGTACTATCAGACAACTGATTGGTTGATATTTTCGTTGTTATGGTTTCGATATTTTTATTTTTATTTATCGAAACCATTTTGTGAATTTTTTATTTTTTGAAGAATATTTACTGGAAGAATTTTATCAAGCTTTTGGAAAACTCTACCAACTAGCTACCAGTTTAGTGAATTTATTGCTCTGCTGTGGCGATTATCATTTGGAAAAATCATATAATCAGTTTCATCCACCATAACATTTTGGATTCAACAAAACACAACACATAACTTGCACCAACAGTCAAGGAACATTGCAAATTAGGGGAGCATCCCTTAACTAGGAAATACTCCCCTAATTAAGGGTCCTGAGCTCCCCTAATTAGGGGATGATATAGAAAAACTCATTGTAATACCTATACATTAATAGTCGCTTCAAGTTTGCAGGTTCATCGGAAGCAGAATTTGAAAACACACCAGAAGAGTGTTGTGCGCTTCGCTTGAGTGAGAGGAGTTTTGAATTATAAGCAATTCTGTCTTCTACCTTGAGCGCATGCGCACGGCAATTTTTTTTTGTCATATCAGCATTTTTTCCCGATTTTTTTTGAAAACAAATATGGCGGACGAAGACGACCGCCATGAAGCTAAAAGATCGAAAAACGAATGTAGCTGCAAATTTCATAAAACGTGGAAAGATTTTACCACTGATAAAGCAGTCTTGCATGTTGTCAGGGCAAAAACTAAAGAATCGATTATTCAATTTCTTCGTAATCATAATTTTCTTGGACAAAAAGCAATGTATTTATGTAGATCTTGCATTGCAAAAGCCACTGCAATATGCAAAACTGGACCTCCAGAAATCACTACACCAGACTCAGGATGCCAAAAAAAGACACTTCAGGATTTGATCAAGGAATTTATTTGCACACTCAATGGCAATTCAATGGATTTGAAACATGTGGATGAGGATTTGTGGTTAAAACTTTTCTACACTTTGGGAAGAAAAGTTCTCTTTCCTAGAATTCAATCTACTGGGACAAATTTGACTGGAAAATACAAGGACCTTGATTTTTTGGCTAAAACAAATCCAGATACAGACATTTGGAATTTCGATAAAGTTCTTGTTTCGTTGGTCGAAGGTATGGTGAAACGAGACTTTACTGCCCTGGAAAACAAGCAGCAAAAATTTCAATTTATTTATGCCATCGAGTCATTGTATGCATTGTTCAATATTAAATGGGTACTTCCTTACAGTTTTATTTCAAACATGGTCCAATCTATCATCTCTGGGTCAAAAATGGTAACAGTATTAAACGGAAAGCTAACGGCAGGAGGATGTTACCAGACTTATATCAATTGGTTGAAACTAATTGGTTCCGAAGTTATTCAATGTCTTCCAGGAGATATAATAACATTTTTTGATAACATTGGAAAATATGTAATGAAAAACTACAGAGTGTCAAAAAATAAAATACAGAGTGCTGATGTTATCACAACATGCCTGCATATTATGTTATCACAGATAGCACATCTCCAATGTCAACCCAAATTTAAACCAAACCTTTGGGGTAATCTTCTATCCATTACTCAAAAGCAAGTGCTGATGGAAAAGATTTTAACTGATTCAGTAATCATCTTCCGCAGATGCAAATACAATTACATCAACCATATGATTGATGTTTACAAGAGTGAGGATGATAAAATTAAAGGAAGAATAGATACACTCATTCGTCTACAACTACGTTGCTGTACAAAAGAAGTAGGTTTTGAGTTAAAGTCTGATCTCCTGACAGCAGATAGCTGCACAGAAATTCTTTGAACTTTAGTTTTTTCTATTTTGACAAAGAAATTATTAGGTTGAAAAAGTTCTGCATTTTGCATACCAGATATATTATTAAAATAATAGTTTACACAAAATAGTTTTACGATCTAGGCCGGGATAAGGGATAAGGCGGGATAGAAAGGGATCTTGAAAACAAAAGTATATACCCGATTTTTAGAGCTACATTGTATAGAAACTAATTAATTCTTTCAAATTTCGTTCGTATCCAAGCTAACCAGTATTGCTGCAGTCTTAGATGGATATTTAAACAACCGTTAAGAGCAATAATATTCAAAACTTTTGATTTTTACATTTAGGGTTGCGAGGAAACTTATCAGGGAAGAAAGAGGAAATGTGATAAGTGTGGCTCAGCAGTTAGGAGATTGACTGAGAAGATTGAAAAGAAACCACAAACTACATCAAAAGATGAAAAATATATTGATCTTGGGGAATCAAAAGAAATCAACATCAAACCAACTCGTGTCGGAGAACTAGTCCTCGTGAATCCAAATTCTTATGAAAATGTCAAAGTGATTTTAGATTCCTTAAAGCAGAACCTTCAAATTGGTAGTGAAAGGGAATGGACAATCTTGGGCTGTGATGGACCACCATATTGCCTTGCTAGCCGACTGATCGAAAGTGATTCTGATTATGACTGGTTAACAATGACACCTGGGCTTGGTCATCTGAACATGAACCAGATGAAAGGTTTTTTCAAGGTATAACTTTTACTCCCAAATATTGAACTATTTTAGCTAATGTCATGTTTTGTTTTCAAATTTTTGGTCATAATTCTTACTTGAGTCTACTTCGAAGTTCATAAATTTTTGTGGATAGATTATTATATTGGTTCAGTTCAAATAATGAGGGAAAAAGACAATTTTTTTTTCTGCTACTGGCAGTTTAGTGCCATCTTTAGTGGCAGTCATAAGGCAATTGTAACAATTGTATTATTATTAATGAAATTTGTAAACATTGAAGTTGATTTAAATGTTAGTTGAAAATGCAAATCCAGTTGAATTGTTCCAGTTGATTATCAACACATCTATACCCGTTCTATATATTCATTTTCAGGTGCTCTTCAAAGTATGTCTTGAACCGCTTGGCACAGACGTATTGAATTTCAATTCACCAAAAGCTAAAGAATTTTTCTTGAAATGTAAAGGAAATCATAAAGCCTGGCAAGCCTTTGAAACCTTCTTACATGGTACAACTTTGGAATTAATTCATCACTATGTCATTGACAAAAATGAAATACCTTCAGCAGAAAACTTCTTGAAATGGCAAGCAGATCAAACGTCTGCAACTTTGAAAATGATTTTTAATATTGTTTTTAAATATGCTCTGGGGATATATACCCAAAGAGTAGGTGATAGAAATAATGATACCGCAGTCAGTGAAGCTGGTCGTTTTGCATTTATTGATTGGTTTTACGGGTTTAATCATCCCATTTACAGTGAAATAGAGTATCGTGACTTGATGAACAAATCTATCTACCCTGAGGAAGTTAGAGAACTTTTATCAAGAAATCTTTCTTTTTCTACCAGCAACTTGAAAAGTACGAATCAAGGAGGTGACTTTTTGCTGGAGCAAAAAGTTCAAAGACAAAAATTAATTGCTCCAAAAGGTATTGTAGAGAAAAGTACATGGCAAAGAATTTCAAGGTCTGTGGATAAGATTGATAAAATTTATAATGGTGTGTCTTCGATGCTTAATTTAATGGATAATCCCAAGACAAGAGTTACTCTTTTGGATGATGAAGTTCTTGAGTGGAGGGCGGTATTAAGATATTCTGGATTTTTGAAACATAAACATCCGAACATTGCTTACAGCATTTATGGAGAAGAATTACCAGATTATTTTATAAATTTGCCACAAAGTTTGAAGGCTAAACGAAAAGAATTTTGGAAAGCTCATGTTGATGGATCAAATTTAGAAAATATAACATATAAGCGTTTGAATATATTGGAGACTGCCAGTGTTGATGATGATTCCGATAGTGAAGATGAATATGTAACAAGTGAGGAATAGGGTGGAGAGGATGATTGAATTAAACCTTTCTTATAAGCATTAACATTTTTGAGATATACACCCTTTTTTATAAGCATAAAGGATATAAGCATGACGAGGCTGAAAATTGGCAAAAATTTAAGCATATGCTAAGCATACCTCGAGCCTGAGAATTTTTTTAAGCATGAAGTAAAGCTAAACCAATTTACACAACACTATTGAAATTTAACTCTTTTTTCATTAAAATTAGACCATTGCAAAAACAAAATCACGTTTTCAGTGTACAGTATAATCATCAATCCCTGACAGAAGACATTGCATTGATTTAGCCTTAAATTCCTTATTCTGTTAAGCATAACTGAGGCTGAACCAAATTTACCTGATGCTTATAAAAAAAGTTGTACTTAGGTGTGATGGTTTTAGAAATAGAATGTACATATATATTATAACATTTTAAACTTTGTTTTTATTTTCTTTAAAAAAACGTGTGGTTTGAAAGTCTTTCAGAAGTAATCGTAACTTGTCTGACAAAATTACAAAGAATGAATTAGGTAGTCTGTTTTTTTTCAAACCTTAGGTTTTTCTTGTAAGATAATTTCAATCAACACGTTTCAAACAACATATAAGTAAAAAGTATAATATTCTACAAATACAAACTATCGATTGTTCTTGATCGTTATTAAGTTAAATGGAGAGATAACACAAACATCATCTGGTAGATAAAAAATTTCAAAAAAGAAATGACAAAGTTTTCATTTTAAAATTCAGCAAAAGCTTTTCGACATTATGTCATCTTCAGTGCATGAAATATAAAAGTTTATTTCATCATTTCATCATTTTTTTATCAGTCTTCTCTTAGCTGAGGTAACCAATTTTGATCGATGAGAAGGACACCAGTATTTACATATACCCTTAAAGGTATCTAAATTTTTTACTTCTAAGCCAATACAGACTAGGTGAACCCAATAGTTACATTTAGTTCTGTTGGAACAACCAATCCAATCAGAGTTAATTTCATCTGAAGCTTTGTGGATACCGCCACAAACTTGACACTGGTTCGAGTCCAGTGCTGACATCGATTGTACCGTTGATGCCGATGGTGAAGTGGCTTCTAAGAAATCGTCCAAATTGGTCCGCATTCCAGCATTTGCACGTATCGATCTTCTAACCTTTTTAGGAGGTGAAGTGCTAGGCTCCTTTCGAACATTTGGATCTTGCGTCTCCTGTTCTTTTTCTGTTGTGGTCGGCGTTTCAGTTTCATTTTGTTGCTGATTCAATGTTCGCTCGATTGCACTGAGCGCAGCAGAGAGTGGGCTCGAGTCAGGCATATTTTGAGTTGCAGCGGGTGGTTGATAATCAGCAGCTCGAGGGAATTGTTTTTTAAACATTATTTGGTGGTTAGTGGAAAATTTTCGAACCATGTTAGTATCTGAATTTTTAATTTCTAGGTACGATTCGTCATGTGTCACTTCTTGGAGAAGCACCATAGCATTGACCATACCCATATGTCGTTTGTTTCTACTGTTATACCTGTCCTTGTTCTTCTCTACATAACCATCACCACGCCGTCTCTTTTTAACCGTAGAGTCGGTTTCTTCATCATTTTCTTTGTTCGTTTTTTTGTTTGAATTTTTCAGATAAAATTTATTTATATTTTCATCCCAGACAAATTTTTCCGCCATTTCTATTTTTTCTTAATTGTTGATTATGAATTCTAAAAAAGAAGAACAATAAATGAAAACTAGCTGGCAAGCCAGCGTCGCAAGCAGCCTACACTTTTCGATTTTCCAGGCTAAAAAATGTGGGATCCCGCCTAGTGTTACACACAGACGGACGGACGGACAGATTGCAAAATACGGCTATTAATAAATGAAAAAAATGTAATACATAAGGATCCCTTTTTCCAGACCTCGAAATTTCTCTAAGGGTTTTGAAAAACTAATCCACTCTATAAAAAGGTCGTAAAATTACGAAAATCAAGAATTTATTGTCTCAAAGGGTCACGATTTCCAAAAATTCGGACCAAAATTTTGAAAAAAGCTTCTCTAAGAGAGTTCGAAAAACCTCAATTTTTATTCTTAGGGAGATTTGCAAAAAAGAAAAATTCATGCGCCATATGAGAGAGTTGACAGCTATGTACTCGACATCACCTCGCAAACCGTATACCCCCGCCCGGGTTTCGCAGTAGAAATTATTCCCCCTCTAGAAACCCAAAGAAACAAACTAAAAAAGATATTTTATTAGGGTTATGGTGTTTCGATTAATTTTACTGTGCTCAAACCGAGCATAAGCCTATCTACAAAAATATTTCTTTGAGTACAATTCTCAAAATTAAAAAAGTAAATGCATTTTAGCTTTGGTCCCTCCCCAAAGTTTGCTGTCGGTCCATGGTGCATGGAACCGAGAAAAAAAACACGTAAGCTGATATAGCCAGATTCCATAAAGGGTAAAACAATGGCACACAAGTTTTTTGGCATTCGCCCAGCACAAACATCTTTGTTCACCATGATTTTAATTGCATTTGTGTCAATTTTATTTTCTGGCTCTCTCAAACACACCATTGCCGATCTTAGTGGTGGTACTACACCGAAATGATGGTACCCATTTATTGTTGCATAGATACCAACATAAGGGATTCTATGCCATTTCCTTTCGAATCTGTAAATATTGTAATCCACCACATCTTGTAAATCGCCTTCTTTGTCGATCTCCGATCCAAGCAAACAAATCCTTTTGTCCATCACGACACAAAAAATGAACAAGATGAGAAAGATTAAAGAATAAGAACGTATAGCGTCAATAGTGTGTTGTTGTGTTTTGTTTTGAATCTTACAAGAGCAAAAACCCACAAATCGAACTTTTCGTAATCGTTCGATTTTTTTGGCGGGAAATTTCATACACGCGAAAATCAAAGCTCCCCTAATTAGCGGGGCATCCCCTAATTAGGAAGTTTTTCGGGGAATCGGGCTATAGTTTTTATTTCCTCTGACCAAGGTTGATAAATTGGTTATAAAAAAATCCGCCTTCTTTTATTCTTTACATTGGGCGCTTCAAAAACTGCCGACTATTATGTTGCGGGCGAATATTACGTTTTTTAAGTTTTGAGCTCACCTAATTAAGGGATGATCCCCTAATTGGGGGATTAAATATCCCCTAATTAGGAAGGCTTCTTAATTAAGGGATGCTCCCCTAATTTGCAATGTCCCGTGACTGACCAACAGGGAAGTATATATTTGTTGACTTTTTCCTCACTTTTAGCAGTGGGAAGGAAATTGCACTCAACCTTTTACAGTCATAATTTCTTTTCATTTGAGAGACTTAAACGACCTCTAAATGTCCCAGCATCCTGTCTATCTGTCTATAACTATCTGATCTGATTAAGTTCAAACCGACACTTTTTAAATAAAAAATTTGACGTCCGATTAAAACAAACAGTCCTAAATATCCATCAATTTCTCTCATCGTGTTTTCAAAATGTCAGGACAATCAAGACTTTTCCTTTAGGCTGATGACACTCCTTACTTCTGTCCACTCTGTATCTCTGTTACTCTTCCCTTCAGCAGTTACCAACGCTCACATTGACCAATTCAATTCATCTCTAAACCATAATATCCAACCCAATGAATGTAAAGACTGGTAAACTTATTAATAACCATAACGAAAAGATTCAATGTAAACTAGGTAAACACTATCTTCATAAAAAATGCACTAAGATTCCATCCATAAAAGACATTAATCGTGCCATCTGGTCATGCAACAACTGTACCAAATTTCCATTCCACACTCTAAGTGATAACCTTTTTAAATCAGAAATCTTAACTAATGAAACTGAATCCAACCTTAAACGAATAGAAAAAATGAAATTAATCAACAAAATTTCAGAACTTCAAACTTCTCTCCCTAAGATTTCTATAGCTGACCCAACTGATCACGACAGTGAAATAAACATAAACTTTGACTACGATGAACTTAACCAATTCATCAATCTATCTTCAAAATTAGAACCTAATAACAATTTATCTTTCCTTCACACTAACATACGTTCCTATGATAAAAATTTTGATGAACTTACCACAATTCTCTCAAAAATTCCATACAAGTTTGATTTTATAGGTCTCACTGAAACTTGGGATTCTCCATCTAATCCTATAAACCCTCAAGCACTTGCTGGCTACCATCCAGTTGAAATTGTGGAAGGATCATCCCAAAATGGTGGTGTGTGTGCATATATCAAAGAAGAAATCAATTTTTATAGAAGGAAGGACATTGAAAAAGAACTCAAATCAGGTGAGAACT
>NW_027104271.1:673279-755175 GCF_902728285.1 Clytia hemisphaerica | reverse complement strand
ATTGGGTTTTGGACACTCTTAAGGGATAAAGAGTGAATAGTATAGTCATCATTGCAGTAATGTATCTTTCTTTTAGAATCCTTGCATGCACACGTTAAAGAAGCAACAAATTCTTCTACTATGCAGGAAATATCGACGGTGACAGCTATAAAAGCATTTGATGGAAGAGAACTCTATGTTTCACAGTAAGCATGGTTTTCAGTATGGTGAAACAACACATTGGATAAAGGTTAGTAGTCCTAGCCTGTTTACCTTCTTTTTAGCTCTATACTAACTGCTTCTGACGCATTCGAGTTATTTCTATTTTGAGCGAATTTTTTTATTTTGACTTCTGCAATTATTTACTTTATGCTCTGATACAAAGGCCTTGTACGCTGAAAAGAAATGTCTTAAATATTGAAACGCAAGATGACTTGTTCTCGTCCTAGCTGAGATTATTCCAAATAGTGAAAAAACCATTCTCTGTGTGTCTTTCTAAGACATGTCTTGTACAGGTAATCTTTCCTGTAGTCTCTCTTTATACATTTCATTATTATTTTACACACCACAAAAGGCCGAATTTCACAGTCGAGTTTTCATTGACTACGTTGTGTTTGTTAATCGTATGGATATTCCCTGGCATACTCGAAATTCTCACATTGACCTCAAGACTATTCTTTCCATCAACGGTGAGACCATCATGAGTTTGTTTGGGAACACTGGTGAATTTGAAATCGAACGTCGAATGTTTATATGTATGCTTCAAGCAGATGGGATCTATGCTGTACAGCCACAAGCCGTTTCAAGAGATGCCATTAATATCATGGAGATTTGGGTCTATGGTGCTATTTTGTAAATTCGTTGACACATGTGATGGAATTATCTGAAAACATCTCGGGAAGATTACAGATCTTGGGCCCTTCCGAAGTTCTATTATTCCGCTCCAAATTCTGTTATTTAAAATCATTACATTTGAAATTGGGTAAATTGAAAATAGCAAATTAACTTCAATGTTCCTATTCACTGAAAATATTTCCATTTAAAGAATTATGACTTTCAGATTCCTTCAAAGAATTCTGTTATGACAATTTTAAATGGACATCTAAAGTCTGTCCAGATATAATTGGCAGTGGAAACAAGAATGCCTGTAACTTTTGATAGTCAAATATAATTATGAAATTTTTTTTTGCTTGTTTTAGAGAATCAAAAGCGCTACATTTGAATGTATTTTTGGTTGAAAAATTCGCGATTTTTAGCGGTTAAATTTGCGATTGTAAAAATTGTGCTTTTTTTCTACTTATGCTATAACCTTCATTTTTACACCAGTGGTAAATCAGCTTTAGTTAAAGAAGGTTGTAAAATTTCAAGGCAAACAGAAAAGTCTTTCGGAAGATATGGGACCCGAAATACCCCTTGGTAGCACTTTTCTGTGAAATATCAAATCTCCAACTTATTACTAAAAACGGGGGTAGTGATATGATAAAACAGTTTTTCGATCAAAACACATTTTACGATCTGATTAATGACCTCAGAGCCAAACTATGTTTAGTGTTTTGGGAATTAGCAAAGTTCTTTAATTACTTAAAAATAACAAAGACAATATCAGTTCAATATGAAATTTAAGTGGCCTTAAAAATTGAAAGTGTTATACTCCTTCTTTCCTTCGTCTACCTTGGTAAAATGGATTCTAAACGAAAAGGAGAACTGCTAAAAAGTTCTTCCAAAAAATCTAAAAATACACACTTTTGGTTGAGTGAAAGGGAAAAATCTATTGTAAAACGCTTAGATTTTTGGGCAACTGCTGCAGCAAACCGTGAGAAATTCAGTGAACCCGTTTTTGAAAAACGTCCTAATATTGCTAAACTAATCAGTGAGATTTGTGGAATTTCTGAGCGACAAGTCTATCGAGTGAGACGTGAAGAGGATAAGGACAATAAGGAGCCAAATTCCAGCACAGAGACACGTGGAAAGCCACGAATAAAGCTGGATGACTTTAATAAAAACGCTCTATCTCGTCTAATTCACAGCTTCTACACAAGACCATACCCAGAAATCCCCACACTTTTTCTAAAATTCACGCCGAAGCTTTAGACATACCCGGCTTTCCACTAATGAGTAGATCTAAATTACACACTTGTATCAAAAAATTGGGTTTTGTGTGCAGAAAGAGAAATAAAAAGATGAACGTTTATCAACGTGTAGACATTGTTGCTACCCGTCATGAATACCTGAGAAACATAAAAAAATACCGTGACGAAGGATACGAAATCTTTTACCAAGATGAAACCTGGTGTAATCAGAACCACACACAGGAGTACATTTGGCAGGAAGATTGCACCGATGAAAATCCTCTCTTGACAGGTATTTCTTGCAAAGGTGGCCTGAAGGTGCCCTCTGGTAAGGGTAAGCGATTAATCATTAACCACTTGGGGTCGAAAAATGGTTTTTTGAAAGACTGTGGGGAATGTTTTATCGGAAAAAAAGATTCAGAGGACTACCACAATGAGTAAATGGAGAACACTTCGAGGATTGGTTCGAGAAAAAAGTTCTCCCAAGCCTCCCTGACAAATCTGTTGTTGTTATTGATAATGCTCGATATCACTCGCGCCAGACCGAAGAGTCAAAATGTCCAACCATGTCGTGGAGAAAAGCAGAAATGCAGGATTGGCTTACAAAGAAAGGGATTCTATTTAAAGATCCAAAAGATACGAAAGTCATTCTGTTAACAAAAAGCAAAAGCATTGTTGTCCCCAAACAATACAATTTAGAAAAGATGACACAGAAGTTTTGCGCTGAAAAAGGAAAAGACATTCACATATTGCGTCTTCCGATAGGACACTCAGAATTGAATCCCATTGAGCTGGTTTGGGCCCAGGTTAAATCTGAGGTGGCGCGTAAAAATGTTACTTTCAAGATCAAGGACGTACAAATTCTTGTTAATCAGGCGTTAAAAAATGGCTCTTGCTGCTGCACCGTCACCGTATCTTTAAGCTCTGGAGCTAGAGTACCGTCAACGGATCTTGAGACTTGTGAGCTAGAGTACCGTCATGACGAATCTTTAGATTTGAGAGATAGTCGTTAAAATTTGCCGTAATAGAATGACGGATCTTTATGTTTTTTGGACTAGAGAACCGTCACTAGGATTTGGCTGTAATAAAATGACGGATCTTTAAGTCTGTGGACTACAGAACCGTCACTAGAATTTGCCGTAATAAAATGACGGATCTTTAGGTTTGTGGGCTAGGGAACCGTCACTAAGATTTGCCGTGTAATAAAATGACGGATCTTTATGTTTGTGGACTAGAGAACCGTCACTAGGATTTGGCTGTAATAAAATGACGGATCTTTATGTTTGTGGACTAGAGAACCGTCACTAGGATTTGGCTGTAATAAAATGACGGATCTTTATGTTTGTGGACTAGAGAACCGTCACTAAGATTTGCCGTGTAATAAAATGACGGATCTTTATGTTTGTGGACTAGAGAACCGTCACTAGGATTTGGCTGTAATAAAATGACGGATCTTTATGTTTGTGGACTAGAGGACCGTCACTAGGATTTGGCTGTAATAAAATGACGGATCTTTATGTTTGTGGACTAGAGAACCGTCACTAAGATTTGCCGTGTAATAAAATGACGGATCTTTATGTTTGTGGACTAGAGAACCGTCACTAGGATTTGGCTGTAATAAAATGACGGATCTTTAAGTTTGTGGACTACAGAACCGTCAATAAGATTTGCTGTGAGAAAATGACGGAGTTTTATATTTGTAGACTAGAGAACCGTCAGTTAAGATTTGCCGTAATAAAATGATGGATTTTTAGGTTTTTCGACTAGAGAACCGTCAGTAAGATTTGCTGTGAGAAAATGACGGTTTTTCAGGTTTCTAAGCTAGAGGACCGTCATTTAAGATTTGCCGTCCATAATTGAAATGACGGGTCTTCAGATTTGTGAATTTACTTAAGGGAGTAAATTAATGCAGGACTTAAATAATGCGAATTACTTTAATCGTAGAAATTTTAGCGAGACTAATTTTAGCGTATATTAGCGAGTCAGAAAAATCTTGATTTTTTTTGGATTTATTTTAGTGAATCACGATTTCAAAAAATTTCGCGTGGATAAATTTTAGCGAATACTCGCATTTCATCATTAATTGACTTCGTTTTCTAGCATTTCTTTGCACTGAAACCCTTCCCAATGATAAAAATGTATCATAGCAATATAACCAGAAATTTCGCGCGGATAAATTTTAGCGATCTGGCGATTCGGCGTGTTTTAGCGAGATTTATTTTAGCGAAAATAGGGAAAACTCGCTAAAACGCTAAAATTAGTCTCGCTAAAATTTCTACGATTAAAGCCGCAAAAATGAAAAAAAAGATTGTTTTTAAAGAGTAAAATTTGGACATTTTTGGGACCTATCAAAATCCTCTGACTTTATCTATGATAGTTTGCTTGAATTATCTGTCCATATTCAGTCAGAAAAGCGAACATAGTACCCCCTCTTTTGGTCTAATCTGTAAAATATAAGATTTTAGGGGTGGTGTACCGGTTGTTACTAAAACGAGGAACAAGAAGTAACAAGAAGTAACGAGTTCTTTAATGAAAGTCGCAAGTACGAGACCTAAGTAACGATGCCTATCTATAAAAATACCTATCCCCAAGGTTTTTGGACAAAAATAGCTAACAAATATTTTCTTTCGATCTTTCGAGAGAAAAAGAAAGTAAACTTCTTTGTTCTTCTTGACTTAAACAGAAAACTTTTTTGTGTAGACAAAATTTCATAGCTGTGCTTGGAAATAATCTACAATATATTGTAAGCCCCTCCCTTTAACGACCCCCCCCTCCTTTTTCTTCCGTATTTATTTATTTTCGCGTTAATTTATTCACTTTTAAGGTAGAGAACGATGCACTTCGAAGAGGACAAGTGTCGAAGAACTGAAGCGCTCCAAATTCTTGCTTTTTTTGTACGTTATTTAATATAAAAGAAGATACAAAAAACTAGACGTCCTTCAACATGAGAATATAGTTAACAACCATCATTTTAACATAAATGAGGCGGGTTGCACCAACATCACCGATTTCCAATTTAAAATGTTTCTGAATAAAAGCTGCGATCAGACCATTTAAATCAACCTCGTTATATAAAGGTCAGTGGTTTCTTCCGATGTGCGAATAAGCATCGGATTTTTGCTATTTACAGGTGAGTATGGGCAGCACGTATCGCCTTCTACGCCCTCTACGCCGCCCTGCCCTTCTCATTTTTATTGTTTTAAAACGCCCAAAACGTTTTCACCCTTTTACTCGGAATTCGGGAAACCGAAAGTGAAACTGAGAGAAACCATGCTGACATGCTTACAGCTGAAAGTTCAGTGAATCTCTGGAATCTAAACCTTGCAAAAGCCAGCCAGAAAAGTAGATCCTAATATATGATAGATGAAAAGACTAAGTAAGAATATTTTCATTTATTTTACATTTATTCTCACATGGTTTTCTTTTATTTTACCAGATAGACCTTTTTTTAAGGTGGTAGTCTACCCAAAAATAAAAAATCATCGAAAAAATTGTCGAATTCTGGTTTTTGGGTGTTTTGAGATCCTTAGGTCTTTCTGAACATCTCCTGAAAATTTCAGAGCTATATCTTTATCATTCAGGCCGCAGTGAGCATTTTTATCCTGTTGGGTGCTTGAAAAATCGCCCTAGCAACAGGAAAATCCCGTTGCTAAGGACTTATTTCTTCAATCTCGGCCGAAACATAGCAATGTGATACGCCAAAAGAAAGCTCTTTTTGCGCCCTTTTCGAGCGCCAAAATATTATTTTCCGTGGCATTACGTAATCCTTGAAATTAAAGATGGTAGCTGCAGTAGTGTAACACATCAAAACCAGCTGAAAAGCAAGCTGTAAGCATGATTCTGCAGATTTCTTGGCAAGTTTTAGATCAAAACTTAATCTCTTTGATTGAAATGATTTATTTAAATGAAGAATGGACTCTACAGAATCTATAAAGTTGCTCTACATTGGTTGTGTTGCTGGATTTCTGCGAAAAACATTTAAGTTGTCGGCATTTTGTTTTGAGCATAGACAGTGTGCTTTTGGTGGCTCACATAATGTTTTGTAGTGGATTTAAATGTAACTGAGATATTTCCAAGCACAACATGATGTAACAGAGATAGAAATGTGCATTATAATGAACTGGACCTAACTTCTGGAGACACACATTCTCATCTGACACCAGCCATTCATAACCGCCTAGGCGGTAACCGAAGCGAAGGCGCCGCCTTCGATCAAGCCAGCTCATTGTCAATTCAAGTCTATGTGAATAAAAATATGCACTAGAAAAGTTTCCATGTCTACAGAGAGTCATGCTGGAATTTCAATGAACATTTTGTCACACTTATGTGGCTGTTTTCACCCAAATTTGATGTTATCGCAAGATTACCGCAAAGTTTGCTATATTTACGTAACTTTAGCGCAACATGTTTTTGTTGATTTTTGGATAATTTATCAATTTTTGTGAAATGTTTTACTTTAACTTATGAAACCTGACTGGTTTGATGAGTATTCAGTGAAGAAATTTTTTGAAAAGAGCTTTCCAGCTTAAAATGATACCCATTTTTGTCTTTTTCTTTGATTTTCTCAAAAACGCGTTTCCGGGGGTTCGCAAACACCTTGTCAGAAATATCTTAGGATTGAGAGTAGCTACAGACTTGAAATTTTCAGGGAAGTTTCCTTACATGATTGTGCATTGAATGAATGGATTAAAAAGTTTTAAAATTGGTTTCCTGATTTTTAATCTCAAAAAAGCGTTTTTTTCAGTTTCTTACCCCCTGGAAAAAAATTTTATTTTTTTTTTCACTCATTCCAGACCTTTTCTAAATATTAGTCATTTAAAAAAAAAACTAACTTCATAGGTCAAGCCGACTATTCAGAAAACCTGACACAAGCAAAATAAAGTATTTTACCCCCTGGCTGATTTTACCACCGTCTTTGGTTATTTTTAGAATTTTTTTTTATTTTTAGAAATGTTAATAGTTGATATACATTTCCTGAAAATTTCATTACGAAATGTAAAGAAGTTCTTGAGTTATTGCAAAAAATGTGATTTTTTGACTTTTGAAATCTGGCGGTAGACTACCACCTTAAAGAGGCAGCCATATTGAATAATTATGTACTCCAGCATAAAAACAATGATACAGCCATGCATAATTTTTAAAATATGCATGATACAGTAATTATGCATGGCTGTATCATTGTTTTTATGCTGGAGTACATAATTATTCACATGGCTGCTTCTTTAAAAAAAGGTCTATTAGTCATCATAAATGATGAGCAGATGAGTATGGTTGTTTAGCATAGGGGGCCACAATTATGGCATTCTCCATGGTGTTTACATTACATACTTGCCCTTAGCTAGTGGCGACCTGGCAGGGGGTGCAGGGTGTGCAGTGCACCACCCAGAAAGACCTGAGAGGGGCGCCAAAAAAGCTTTTCAAGGGGGCGCTAATTTTTTTTTGATGTTTGGTTGGCCGATTTTGCGCCCTTTGACACGTTTTTAGCGCCTTCTACCGGGTGCGCCACAAAAAAGTTTCCCTCTTTGAAACTGATTTGCTTGAAATATTAAATTTCTAAAAGAACCATGCCTATTCCATTGGAAAGAAGAAATATAAACTTAAATTTTGATGGGTCATTTATCTAATTCGGTTCTTTAGATCAAAAGTTATGCTCAATTGAATAAAAAAGTTACTTTCAGAAAGTGCCCAAAAACGTTACAAATCGACCTATCAAATTTTTTATTTTAAATTTGGCAATCGCAATAGCCTTTACACGATCAAGAGCATTTTTCAGTAATTAAACACATAAATTTTAAAACTGATGGGACGAAATGGTTTTAAATCATCATCAAAATCATTTTAATTTACTTTTTACCCGAATTTTTCACAGATTTTTGGTTCTAGACTGGATAAAGTCTATGTAAGGCTGGATGTACCTCGAAACCCATATTTGATGTATTTTTATGAATTTTACCAGATTTTTTGGCCTGATATATGTGGTATATCAGGTTTTAGATTCATAGTGTTATGTTTTTATCTGTACTCTTCATTCAGCCTCTGTTTCATGTAGCCTCACTCTCATGAGTATTTAAAGAGCACATGGTACCTGAACAGCCTCTTTCTTCAGTTCTTCACTGTGCATGCTGACCTGTATTTTTGCTGATTTATTATACAAACTTTTCTGAAACTTACTTTACGTTACCTACACTACAACAATGGCTAGCAACTCTCCATCTGCAATTGCTTGTACTGATACAGACACTTCAAAATCTAAGAAGACTCCAGAACTTCCCTCAAGAGTCAGAAAGTGTCCCAGTTGTAGGATCCCACACACTGAACATACCTTTGGGCAGCCTGGACCGCAATGCACTGGACCAGAATCTTCAGGTGAGGGAACTCCACAACAATCTCCCGGGCGTCACAACTCGTCTACCATTTCGAATGACGCCCTCGTAGATAAAAGCGCCCAAGTCACATATTATAAAAAACAATTAGAACTTCTCGAACAAGAAGAACAGCGTGTTTTGAGCGAGATCAATAATGAGGAGAACCTCTTGCTGCAACAGATAGAGCAAAAGAAACGTGAGATCGACCTTCTGAAAGCTCGCAGGCTCCAATCCCAATCGATCCAATCAACGAACTCTTCTGTCTCCGCCTCCCGTCATCAACCCGCCCCCACCCCAACGTCTCAAGCTACAACAAACGCCGCCATCTTACCTTCGCTGTTCGATGACGATCGCCCTGTACGCCCACAAGTTTTGCAAAGTGGATCTTTATTAGAAAACTCTAGAGGTCATCTTTCTGACCCCCTTGCCTTGGCCGTAAGATACAAACCTCCGAGATGTGATCCTCATCTCTGATCCCGTCTTTCTCTTTTCTGACAGTCTGAGTTACTGAGTTTCTCATTTCTGACTGAGTTTTCATACCTGTCAATCATTTGTCCATCAATTTCGACCAGTCTAATTTTCGCACCGAGTGGGATTCGAAGAGTCTGCTAAATTACGTGGGTTACGTGCGTGTCGTGGGTTCGTGGGTTCGTGGGTCCGTGCCCTCGTGGGTGTTCGTGGGTTAAAATGTCTCGTGGGTTCGTGGGTTCGTGGGTCAAAATATCTCGTGGGTTCGTGGGTTCGTGGGTCCAAAAACAAATCACGTGGGTTGAAATTGCTCGTGGGTTCGTGGGTCAAAATCGCTCGTGGGTCCAAATTTTCCCGTGCGTGGGTCCAAAATTTTCCGTTGGTCCGAAATGTTCCAAAAATCCCAATACTGTAAGATCGTGTAAGATATGTTTACATTTCGCTGTTTCATATCTATTCTTAAATCCATCATCTTCTAATAAACCCTAAAACACTTAATAATGATTCAATTATTTCTTTTGTAAATTTCTTTGCGATTCGCGTGTTTCGATATTTGAAACCCTTGCGCAATTTTACCGTCCGAAGGACCGTATTTCAGCTAAGTTGATAAAGAAGAATTGTTAATGTTATAACCAATAGACATGACTTTTTATAAATACCCAGGAAATGTTTTTATTTTAATAATTATAAATTAAACGATTCTTTTAAAAGACCTCTTGTATTAATTGTGTGGTAGGAGGAACATGGTAAACCGTAAAGGGAGATAAAAATAAGATTCCTCATAGTGACGTTAATTGGGCTATATATATTATAAAGCTTTCGATGGAAGTCGTTTTTTTAAGGACAGCGGTAGAAATATTAATATTAAAATCATATCAGCTGGAAATGTTTTTTGACATTTTCCATATTTCGCTCTTTCTTCTCATAAAAACTATTGAGTTAATTATAGGGTGAGAAGAACGAAGAACAATGAGGAAGTTTTTCAATTTTAAACTTTTACAATTTTTTCGACTACTCTAAAAAATACCCGATAACCCATATGAATTTTTATAATTTATTTTTGGAAAATTATTAGAATTTTTTAACCCACGTGATTTTTTTGGACCCACGAACCCACAAACCCACGAGCAATTTCAACCCACGTGATTTTCTTTTGGACCCACGAACCCACGGACCCACGAGATATTTTGACCCACGAACCCACGGACCCACGAGACATTTTAACCCACGAACACCCACGAGGGCACGAACCCACGAACCCACGAACCCACGACACGCACGTAACCCACGTAATTTAGCAGACTCGGATTCGAACCACCACCAAAGAAAGACCTTCAGTTTCGGAAGCCAGCGCTCTATCCATCGAGCCATTGCCGCACAGCAAAATACGCAATTCATAACGTTTTATACCAAACTGGCAAAATACGGGGGTAATGTTATTATAATATGGGTAAAAGTACCCCTTTTTTAAACCTGACTGAAATTCGAGCCGTTACTAGCAACCCTGCGGGGCCCAAGGCGCCGAGTATGCACCCGGCACAGTGACAAGCCGTTACTAGCAACCCTAAACAATCCCAAACAGCAAACCCCCGGAAAATTTGAAATGTCGGAATGAGCAATAGCCGATCACATTTTGGAGGTTTGTCTCTTATGTTTTCCTGGCTGTAAATAATGTTCGTGGGGCTTCGTGGTGGAAATGGTAATGTTGGTGGAATTGATAGCACTGAAATCTTTCTTCGACCATCTCGTCTGTCCAACGATGGGACTCGTGGTAAGCCATTACGAATAGTTGACTTTGTTTCAAGGGCTCGTCCCACGGAAGAGGAAAAGGTCCTCTCCTATGATAGAAACTGTAAACTCTCATTCATCTTAAATGATTCAAAACCGAAGCTCAAAAACATTACTGTTGAACAATTTAGCATAGCAAATCTTCGAATTTTTTATGAACTATTATTTTCTAAAAAACTGAGCACCATGCAAGAAGTCCGGGAGTATCTCTCGTACTCTGTTAAGATCTTAGAATTGGCGACTAAGTATTCCTGGGAGTCTGTGCTGCTGTACGATGATGAATATCGCATATTACAGCACACATATGGCTTTTCCTGGGCCACTGATAACAGTCACCTACATGAGGTAATGCTTTTACCAAAATGGGCAAGCGCGCTTAAGGGACAAGACAAGTTCTCCGGCTCTTCCTTACCTTTTGGGTCAGGTAAGACTGGGGGCTCTCGGACTACTACTGTCTCACATCTTCCCAGTGGTGAAGAGATCTGTAGGATGTTCAACTCTCGTAAGGGATGTCAACGTCCCCAATGCAAGTTTTCCCACGCTTGCAACCGTAAAGTTGGTTCGCAAGCCTGTGGGAACAGACAACATGCTGGATGTAATCACCCGTCACGTGGTGATAACTCCAAAGATGGGGATGAATGACAACCCTCACCTCCTCTTTCAAACCTATCTTCGTTTGTTTGGGAGAGGGAGCTTGAAGGGGATCCTGACAAGGATTTCATTCTTGACGGGGTCACCAACGGTTTTAAGCTCCTGCCCCTTGATGCTCCCATCTCTAGCGACTCCAGAAGTCATGCAACTTTCGTTGACGTCAAACCAAATGTTTCATTTTTCCATGAACTTTGAACCCTTGGAACTTTTCTTCTATGTATGCTAAAGCGTTCCCTTATGGTATTTACTAAATGAAAGCCTGTGATCTTAGCTTTCCAGCGGTATATAACACTGTGGACACGGGCTAGACGGCAAATTGGTAAAATGCCGAACGTCTTGCAACATTTTGAAAATTGTTTGCCGACGGGAGAAAAAAAATTAGCAACTATCGAAGAACAAATGTGTCTGGAAACGGAGGAAAATGTATTTGGAGGCTGAAACTTTGTATGTTTATCAGAAAAAGGGTGAGGAATTCAAAAATCACAATCGCTAATTCTAGTTCTTTCATTTTCATGTAGTTTTTTAACTTTTTTGCTTCTTTAGCATGGGAATGTCCCAAAAAAAAGTTTTTATTTCTGCCGAAATGGATTTTCTTTTCATTTGGGGTTTCTCCTTTCAGAAAAACTTATTCTTTACTCATAAGTTTTTGTTCCTCCATTTCCAGAGGCCCCTTGAAAATGGGTCCTACCACCTTTTTTGACTCATTTCAACCTTTTCCAAGCTATTTTCTTCAAAAAAAAAAATTAAACAATGCAATGTCTTCTTTTTTCAAAAAAAGATATATCTTTCGTTATTTTGATAAATATACTAAATATTTTACAAATATTTTTATATAATAATATTTTAACACCATCAAAGAATTCTCCCTCCAAATTTGAGGTCTCTAGCTACACTAGAAAAAGAGATATGCAAAATTTAAGAAGCATGACTGGAAAATTTCTTTTTTTTCTTTTTTGACACATTTTTCGAATTTTTCCAAGCCATTTTCCTAACCTTTTTTTTGACATTTTTAGTCAAATTTTTGAAACTAAAATTTGAATATCTTTACAACCACTAATCCTCTGGAGGCCTATGACCCCTCATTTTCTTTCTTTTTCAAAGCTCTACAAGATAGGATAGATTTTGAAAAAAAAATCAAAATTTGAAAAATCTTCTGGAGTTGCTACCATCTCGATTGCCGAGGTGGACAACTACACATCTGCTGTCAGCCCAGGTGCCAAAGAGAAGGTTGAAGCCACCATTCTCGAGGAACTAGCGGCTGGAAATTATCGCATTGCTAATTGCAAACCTACCATTGTCAGTGCACTTGGAGCCGTTCCAAAGCCAGACTCTGAGGATTTGCGCATAATCCACGATTGCTCCATGCCTCCGGGGCGTGGGGTAAACTCTTTCATTGACATTGAAAAACAAAAGTTCCAGACCCTAGATGATGCTACTAAACTGATAGGGAAGGACTTTTACACTGCTAAGGTGGACCTTCGCAGGGCCTATCGCTCTGTTCCCGTCCACCCTGGAAACTACTCAGCACTAGGTTTGAAGTGGCGGTTCAAGGATGACCGACATTCCACCTACCTAATAGACACACGTCTTCCGTTTGGAGCTCGCAGTGCTCCTGGTATTTTTCATCGTATCACACAGTCTGTTAAGCGCATGATGGCCAAGAAAGGATTCTCTAAACTGGTTGTTTACTTGGATGACTTTCTTGTAGTTGGCCGTACATTCAAAGAATGTCAGCGAGCATTTGACACCCTCTGTGCCCTCTTACTTGAACTGGGTTTCATGATAAGCCCAAGCAAGTTGGTCCAACCCTGCCAGAAACTTACCTTTTTAGGTGTGGACATTGACACACAGTCCTTGTCCCTTTCTTTGTCTCAAAGGAAGCTCAGGGATCTCAAGGACCTGCTATTCTCTTTTCAAACTAGAGTGCGAGCGTCCAAGAGACAGCTTCAACAATTAGCGGGTCGCCTTAACTGGGCCTGCAAGGTGGTTCATGGCGGTAGAACCTTTCTTCGGAGGATCCTTGATCTCATGTCCCCCCTTGCCTCCCAGTCTGCTAAGTGCTTGCTCTCAGAGGAGTTTTTCAAAGACCTAGATTGGTGGGTTAGTTTTTTGGAAGTTTTCAATGGGTTTCGTTCATTCCATGACTCACGCCCTGTTACTAACCTCCACACAGATGCATGCACCTGGGGAATCGGTGCATCCTTTGGAGAGGATTGGTTCTATTCTAATCTTCTGGTGGATGCTCCTGAACTGTCAGGTCTTCATATCACGTACAAGGAAGCTTTATGTGTAGTTTTTTCTGCGGAGCGTTGGGCGGAATCATTCAAGAATAAGGTAGTCCACGTTTACTGTGACAACCAAGCGGCTGTTGCTATGCTAAACAAGGGTACCACAAAAAATCCGGTTATGATGACTTACCTGAGACGGCTCTTTTGGTGTTCTGCCATGTACAATTTCCGTCTTCGGGCATTTCATATTCCGGGAAAATTGAATGTTCTGGCAGATCATATCTCTCGTCTTCACTTCCGTCCTAACATGCAAGCTTTTTGTCACCATCTGCTTGCCTCCGGGGGGATGCCAGCCCTTGTAGCCCCTGCCACGCTACACATGTCTCCCTTATCATACTTCTTTCTGCTGGGTCTTTACTCCTCTAGCCTCTGTTTTTCTTCTGCCTTTTAGGTCGAGCACTGTCCTCCTCTCTCTTGGCAGACGTCCTATTCTACAGACAGGCCACCTATGCTCCCAACACTGTGAAGGCCTACCGTACTCACCGCAATACATACTTCCGTTTTTGCAGCCTACTGGGCATTGAGCCAGCACCTATTTCTACTGTCCACCTCTGTATGTATGCTGCATACCTAGCTAGATTTCTTTTGCCGCAATCTGTTTGTATATATATTAATTTTGTGGGTATTTTTCACAGGGACCAGGGCCTCCCTAACCCACTGACGGATAACTGGACCCTCTCCACTGTCCTGAAGGGTATCAAGCGCACCTTAGGCTCCCCTCCTCTCCCAAGGCTCCCTATGACCACAGACATCCTGCTTCGTATCCGTGGTCTCCTCAATCTCATGGATAGTAAGCATGCGTCGTTTTGGGCAGTCTGCTTGGTCTCTTTTTTTGGGTTTTTCCGTGAGAGCCATCTCCTGCCTTCTTCTGTGTCAGAGTTCTCCCCCTTGACCTACCTCACTCGTTCAGACTTTAGCTTTTCTGGGTCTTCAATTCTGATCAGGGTCAGGTGGAGTAAGACGATCCAGTTTGGTCAACGTATGTTACCATTCCACTGGTTGCAAGCTCTTCTCCCCTGTGTCCAGTTTGGGCCGTGTCCCGTGCGTTCTCTCTCACTCCTCATACTCGTCCCAATGACCAGGCCTTTTGCTGGAGGGATTCTTCTCGTGTCACTTACCGGATCTTCACGTATAAGGAGTTCATGCATTCACTGCAGTTCTTCCTCACTCGTTTAGGTCTCAATTCCGCTCAGTATGGTTCCCATTCCTTCAGAAGGGGTGGTGCTTCCCTTGCCCTTGAAGCTGGCGTCCCGCTGGACACTATAGCTGTCATGGGTGACTGGAAGTCTGACGCTATTTACCTTTACCTGCACATGCCTTTGTCCCAGCGCTTGCGTGCCCAACATTCCATCACTTCCTTTCTTGAGTGCTAGTCCTAGTCTTTCACTGTGCCCCACCTATATATAGCTTTTCCTAATATATAATTAATTTTTTTTTTTTTTTTTCCCACTACATTCTCACATTGGGTTTGGACCTATCTCTTTTTGTATATTTTTGTCCTAGCCCATGCTAGTCTATTCAGAAGAACTGTGATTGTACCAATGACAGGTACCCTGTGTCCTTTTCTTACTCTATGTGTTTAATGGCCTGATATATGTGGTATATCAGGTTTTAGATTCATAGTGTTATGTTTTTATCTGTACTCTTCATTCAGCCTCTGTTTTATGTAGCCTCACTCTCATGAGTATTTAAAGAGCACATGGTACCTGAACAGCCTCTTTCTTCAGTTCTTCACTGTGCATGCTGACCTGTATTTTTGCTCCTCCTCCCTCCCCGACATCTCATGGTGTTCTAATAGGTTTATTATTATTATTTTTATTATTTTTACTGTGTATTCGCTGAAGGTTATGTACCTATATTTGCTTTATACCTCTATTGTCATTTTCATTTTACATTTTCTTTAGCACATTTTTATTTAATGCTGTTTGCTATACTCCCCGTGTAGTTTTTGTTTTCATATTGCTATATACTATACTCTATGTTTTCAGTTTGTCAGTTGGCCATTATTAGTATTATATATATATATATATTTTTTTTTTCTCTCTTATATGTGTTTGTGTTATTTCATGTTTACCTATCTCTTTTTGTATATTTTTGTCCTAGCCCATGCTAGTCTATTCAGAAGAACTGTGATTGTACCAATGACAGGTACCCTGTGTCCTTTTCTTACTCTATGTGTTTAATGGCTTTTTTCGACGAATTTTCTTCCTTTTAATGTAATTCAACCTTCCTTTATACAACAAAAGGTCATTTAGACAGCTAATTATCATTTTTGGTGGCTGAAGCAAAAAAACTAGTGCATCGTGTAATTATGCTTCTGTTTAATTTGATAGGTCAATTTTTAACGTTTTTAAGCACTTTCAGAAAGTAACTTTTTTATTCACTTGAGCATAACTTTCGATCTAATGTACCGAATTCACTAAATGACCCATCAAAATTTAAGTCTATCCTTCTTCTTTCCAATGGAGTAGGAATGGTTCTTTTAAAATTTTTAGATTTCGAGAAAATTAGTTTTAAAGAGAGAAACTTTTTTGTGGCGCACCCGGTATAAGTGCAATGTAAATATTTTTTCGCCTGCGGCGCTTCGTTTTATTTTACGAATATTTTCAAAACTACTTTCAACATTGAGTTGCGAAAAGTCAAAGCAAGAGAAGTGTTGTGTATCGACCAGGGGTTAAAGAGGATGCTCACCCCAAAAATGAGAGATTGATCGAAACTGCTCGCTGTGGTTTTTGTGGTCTTATGTGGACTAACTTTCTCCATTTTAGAATATCTTATAAGCTGTTTGACATTTCTTACACCAAAGTTTTATGCCTACGGCGCCAAAATTACAAACAACCCTTATTTTTGCCAACTTTCGAATGTTTGAGGCCTCTTTCAGCCATTCATCTATTCATCTTTAGTGGAGAGTAAAGTAAGACCAGGAAATAACAAGGAAATAGATATCAAATTATCACCCGGGGGGTAATAGGGTTGCGAGCTGACGGGAGGGGGAGTGCCGCCTGACTTTCGAACTTTGGACCCTTACCGGGACTAGAAAGGAGAAAAGAAAGGAAAATTTTGGGAATTTTGCCACCCTTAGCGGGACAAACATGACCAATTTTGACCGAATTTCGATCTTTCAGGGGGTAAAAAGTTGAAATTTTCCTATTTTTCCGACCCTTAGTGGGACTGAAATTTGATTTTCTGATTTTTCCGACCCTTAGCGGGACTTTGGAAGTCCAAAAAAGGTACCCTTAAGGGCGGCACATACCGTACCCTCCATTTGCCTAAGTACCCCCCCCCCACCCGGGCATTACCACCATCTTCGTATAAATAAAAGTTTATTAACACAGAGATTCCGGGCGTTACTTTCAACCAGTCACTGCTGTTACAGTTTAATAGTTTCACTTTTAATGGTATAGGGTGCAAATAAGGACAAAAATACCAGGGGCGCCAATGTCATAGTTTGCACCACCAAGAAAATTAAGCCAGGTCGCTACTGCCCTTAGCCAGTCACCAGTACAAACTGGATAAGTGTTTGTACTAGGCACCCAGCAGCTGTGTTGTTTTGTAAAAGGCAAATCAATATGTTATTATATTATAAAAAGATTTATGCTGGAGTGATTTATTCCAAAGCACTCAATATTATTTTGATGTAGCAAATTCTATTTGAATTTTATGGACACTTTTTGGACCACTCGGTATTTACAAAAATAAAAAAAATAGAAAAAATAGTTATAACAGTATTAAAGTCTATTCACGATAAGTGTGCACTCTTTTTTCATTTACCTATAACTTTTGAAGGAATTCTTCAATCTTTATAAAGTTGGTATCATTGAAAAGATATTAATGAGTGGAACAATTTGAAATAAAAAAAACTTTAAAAAGATTATAAAAATGAAGATGAAAATGAAGAAGAAAAAAATGAAGATCTTGTAGAAAAGTGCTATAACTATCATTTTCACTGAAGTGAATCCTTTATCATCGAACGTCATCACTGTGAAAAAAATTCTCAAAAATAATCATTTAGTCAAAAGATATCAAGCAAAGTTATAAGATAATTGACATCTAAAAACGCTGTTTTCTGTGTTTTTAGGGTCAATCACTTATCAACTTTGTATCATAACTTTATATTGAATAAATATTTTAGCAAAATTTCTTTACAGTGATGACCTCCTAAGATTAAAGAATCTCTCCAGTAAAAATGAAAGTCATAGCACTTCTCTACAAGATCTTCATTTTTTTCGTTTTTATTTTCATCTTCGTTTTTGGAATTTTTTTAAAGACTTTTTTATTTCAAGTTGTTCCACTCTCAAATATCTCTCCAACGATACCTAATTTATAAAGATTAAAGAATTCCTTCAAAAGTTATAGGTAAAAGAAAAAAGAGTGCACACTTATCGTGAATAGACTTTAGTCCCTTTTTATGTTTCATTTTTATTTTATTTAGTATTTTCCACACTTGCTCTCCTTGAGCTCAGATCTCTGTCACAATATACACGAAAATAAAGCTACATTATTGATATAGTGATTTCCACACTCACTCCCCCCCCCTTCGAGAGTCATGTCCCAATGACAAAACTATTTGATTCTCAATGCAAACAATCATTTGTACTTTGTAGTGAGTGATAACATAATCAATATTCATCAGTTCATTAACAATAGTCTTGATTACTTGGATCACAACTAAGATCAATGCTTGAGTAACGTATTACCACGTTACTAGTGGCAACCCAACTCGTCACTTCAATATAGCCAACATCTCAAAATGTCGGAGTGACCTATTCAGACTAATTAAAAACCACGTTAGTTACAAGCCACATGACAGTTAAATGATCACTTCAATATCAAAAAGTAAGAACTGTTTCAAGCAGCGTTTTCACTACATACCAAGCTAGTCAGGTTCTGGGTAAACTCGTTATGACGTACTTCAAAACCAAGCACCGTTGGGTATTAGTATTCAACTTGTTCATTGCAAAGCGACAGGTTTGAACCAACATCCACTAAGTGACCCACCAACATTCAACCAAATGATCCACCAACGTCTGACCCACCAACATCCAACCAAATGATCCACCAACATCTGACCCACCAACATCCAACCAAATGATCCACCAACATCTGACCCACCAACATCCAACCGAATGATCCACCAACATCTGACCCACCAACATTCAACCGAATGATCCACCAACATCTGACCCACCAACATCCAACCAAATGATCCACCAACATCTGACCCACTAACATTCAACCAAATGATCCACCAACATCTGACCCACCAACATCCAACCAAATGATCCACCAAAATCTGACCCACCAACATCCAACCAAATGATCCACCAACATCTGACCCACCAACATCCAACCGAATGATCCACCAACATCCAACCCACCAACATTCAACCAAATGATCCACCAACATCTGACCCACCAACATCCAACCAAATGATCCACCAACATCTGACCCACCAACATCCAACCAAATGATCCACCAACATCTGACCCACCAACATCCAACCGAATGATCCACCAACATCCAACCCAAGTGATCCATCCATCATAGCAGTACAATTGGTGATAGGAGACGGCCTATCACACGGGGTATAGTGTTCTCTTTGATAACGTAGGCATACATGAGGTGGTGGGCCATTCACAGGAGGAAAACGACGTTGTGTTGAAGTGACAAATATGTCTGTTCGAGTCATCAATCAGCCCACCGTTAGTTGTATGGAAGTATTCGCTCGAGTCTAGTACTCAGTGAGCCTCTTGGCTCGAATCACTAAGATGAGAAGGTACTGCCAAATCATCTACAGTACCAACAGGCCTGATTGAATTATCAGATGTTGATGTAGGTTCATCCTGTACCGCATGTATGATTTGTGCTTCAAAAAAGGCAAATTCTACGCTGAACTTGTTTACTTCCGTTGCTTGATTAACATAGCTGTCACTGTGGGTTCAATTTCAGAAGGGGTCAAAGTAAGAAGGGGTCAAAGTAGTTGATGTCTTCCTTGTTTCTTGATTTTCTTTATAATTGTCATCCCTGTCTTGACTTTTTTCCATCTAATTGCTTTAACATATATAAACAGGAAGACTTTCAGCTTTTTCAACCACCGCATATATTTCATTCTTATAGAAAAATCTCAATTTACCTGTTCCACCTCTTTCTGATAGGTTTTTGATTAGTACACAATCTCCTTCTACCAAGTTTTCACAAAATGATGTTTTGTCGGATCTTTGGTTTTCAACCGCATGATGTTTTTGAGCATTTTCGATTGCGTTATCAAATGTTTTTCTCCATTGTTGAACAATTCTTGAATATTCTCTCCGCAGCAGATTTTCCCTTCTTGTTCTTAGTTGCAAATGTTTGACTGAAGCGGGAGAAATGATCAGTTACTACTAACAGATATATTCATGATGATAATTTTTGAGTTTCACGATGGCCTTTAGACGTTTGTTTGTCTCTTTCCATCATCGATTGGTTACTGTTGGTTTGATTTTAGTTACTACCCACAGATATTCAAAATTACCGTTGCATTTATCCAACTTGAGATAATCAATCCCAATGATTTCAAATGGTTTTAATGACCTGATTGGAGTCAATGGTGCTATTTGTTTACGATTGGGAGTTTTGCTCTTAATACATTCATTTACACAGTTGTGTGACATGTTTGACATGTTCAGGATATTAGGTTTCATACCCGGCTAATAGATCCTTATTTCGCTTGGTCGCAACATTTTGTTGCGCCAAGATGACCTCAGCCTTCATGAATTGTCTGGTAGAACCGATAGTATCAATTCTCTCCGTAAAACTTCGGGTACAACTATAAACTTTAGAACAAATTTGCTATATAGTATATACTATTACCGGAGCCAGTCCCGGCACGGGTCTTTTGTGTAACAAAAGTTAATTGTCTTTAAATAAATAAATAAAAATGAAAATATTTTTTAAACAGTGTGATGTTTAAAAAATATACAACCTCACTCACGGAAAGACGACAAGACTTCGTTCAGCTTTTGATCTTTCAGTGCTACTTGGTCTGAGGTACAACCACCATCAATCCATTATTGGTTGAGCGTTTTAGTAGATCCCGAAGCTCCCACACGGTTACCAATTCTCTGTTTTCCCTTCTTCCACATTTTATATTCGTGTAAACGTGATGGGAAGTCACAGTGTTTGTGATCCTTACCAGGAAGATATTTCACCGTGAAGTTATATTGTGCCAAATTTGCTATCAATCTAAGCCCAATGGCGTTTAATTTTGCAGTTGTCTGTATGAATTGTTGTCGTTGTAGACTTTAAACTGTACACATACCGATCAATTTAGAGACAAGAGTTTTAGTTTTCCGCTATGATTGCGGTAGTTTTATTTAGATGGTGACAGAGTCCTTGAACCATAACAAATCGCTTTCAATTGTGCATCATCATTTCCCTGGTATATTACCGCTCCCAAACCTTTCTCACAATCATCGCAATGCAAAACAAACTTCTTGTCAAAATTTGGGAATGCATTACTTTTGGTGACTTTTGGTGATGTTCCAAAATCTCCTCAAGAATGAGTTGATGTTGTCCGGTCCATACAATGGGTGTCTTTGATGATTTTTATTGCTGCTTAATTGTTTGTTCTGTTCTCAACAAGTCGTACAAATAGTTTGATGCGAAGTTTTCGATGGAGAAGCGATAACAATTTATAAATCCCAGCAAACTTCTCAGATTTCCAATATTTGTGGGTGGAGATCTCAACTTCTCAATGACTTTACTTGATACTGGATCCATCCGATGGCCTTCTTGTGTGTCTCGCAAGAGACTTCTTGATCTCTGTTTTGAATATCTCAGACTTTGGGTAACCAGCGATATGGGACATGGATAGGAGTCGAGTCTGATAATTTGATACCCATAACAAAATCTTTCAGAGTCTATTCAGATAACCAATATCAGTTTTAGCCTTTGAAAATACATCACTGTACTCATATACGATCCCCTCCACTTTTTCTTATAGTTCTGGGTGCAAATGTTTTAGGTTAATGGGAAGGTGCCATTTTTCAGTTTGTTCCTCCATACCAAGTGTATGCACGTTCACGGTGTTGACGATTACAAGTGTCGTTTGGATCCAGGGTAACATGACGATCAAAACAGTTCATCACCAAGATCTCAATAGTTTGATTGGGTTTGGTGAGACATTTCACAAACTCCAGTTGTTCATTTTCCTCCGTTTTTCGTTCATTTTGAGCTTTTCTCCAGATTGGCTCATTCAATCTTTCTGATATTTTGCACAAAGAATCAAAAGTGAAGAAGCCCTATTTATTTTTGGTCAATTTGGGCCAAAATATGCCCAAAAATGAGCTTTTGGGATTTCCTTGAGTTTGAATCATTAAATATTTCTGATTTTTCCCATAAAAACAGATCACCATCATAGGGAAGAGATGGTTCGTAAAAAAGTTTTTTTCGGCTCAGAAAATGAATTTCTAGCTATAAGAATCACCACTATTTTATGGATGTGTTTTTGCTATTAAAACTGTACCTTTACAGAAGATTAGGCTTTAAGTTTGAAATTTTGAGTTGTTGATATATTTTTTACAAGAACTGGGCCAAATTCGTAATTTATTTATAAGCACATTGGAAAAAAAATATTTTTACTGGTCTGAAAAGCTTAAAAATTGTCCTATTCCGCTGAAATGCAGTGTACTTTTTGCTTGGATGAATTTCTACAGGTCTTCTTTTCATTATTTTAAGGTTTTGTTGTTTTTTTTTCAACTTTTTTATAAGCACATATGTTTGGAAATTTGGCCCAAATATGCCCAATAATATGTGTTATTCTCGAGATTTTATATTAGATTTTGTTTACATTTTTTGCTTAAAAGTAGGTTACTACCACAGTCAAAAGTCGGTTGAAGCAGACTTTCATAAAAAAATCTTTTTGGGTTAAAAAATGAATTTCTAGCTATGAAAGAATGTAATAACACCAAAGGGTGCATAGAGAGAATATGAATATAGAGAGAAGGTGTTCTTAACCCGATTTTTCCGCAGTTTGATTGTTGAACCACCGGGTCCGTGACATGAGTATGTGTGAAATAAATGTTTAATTTGCCTCATCAAGGTCCGGGAAAAGAAAGTGCTTTTAGCCAAACAAGAGGGCTTGAAATCAAAAATTTTTCCGTCGGCACAACCATGGTTGTACCTCTTTAAAAGTCAATTATTTTCCCTTTCTGTATACCTTGGTTCTAACTTCAAGTTTGAGAGAGGCTTTCTCACTTGCGCAGATACTGAAAGAAATTTAAACTTTTTAAACCATGTCGATACATCACAATGTTCTAGAGTTGATAACATTTTATATAACAGACTGGCTTCTCAATAGCCCCCTTTTCCCAACCTCATTACATTTCTGTCACAGTACAAAAATGGATCTATCTGATCAAGATAACCACTTCTTCTTTAGTAATATGTAACGGATTCTAAATAGCACTAAACCAAAACTTAGCTCATGCAAAAAGTTGTCAAATTTTTTTCTCACCCCATTGAATTTAAGATTTTTAAATTCTTACCTCATTGGGTGCTTAACACCCACTGGGCACAGAAACAGGGGTGTGCTTAGGGACAAGAGCATTGCTAAGAACTATATATTTTCGAGTATCCCCTCTTCAGGGGTTATTTGAAAGTGCATTTGCTAGTTGGTTGTAATTTTTGGCGACAATATTATAAGGCTGCTTTGCTCAAAATGCTTTAAAATCAAATTTGTTGGACACCAGCTCTAGTTTTTTCTCTTTTTTCTAAGGGAGGTATTCAAATCTGTAGGTCCTAACTCGTAAGAAAAAGTTTGAAAAATTGAGAAAAAAAAGTGAAATTAATGATTGATATCAAAGGAATGTGTTGCTGATCTATTACTTTTTCATTTTTTGATATTCTACCCCTTTTGTCAGATTATCCAAGGTTGAAAACATTATTTAAAGCAGATTTTGCCAGTAACACTACGTGTCTCAAACCATTTCTGCACGTTGTTTTTTTAACTTGATTTTCTTTATGATGGACCATATAGATGAACCCATAATCTGCGGCCGTGTCAAAAAGATTTCTTTTTCACTACATTTTTTCTATTTTCGCCTAAATATGAAAATTTTTTTTCTGCCTAGGTTCTGTATCGTCCAATGGTGCAGAAATATGACATGTCCATTCAAAAGACTCAAGTGGAGAATAGACGGACCAGTAGTATACCAACCTTGAAATTTTTGATTTTCAACCTTTGGCCCTTTCCGTGGTGACGTCTAAATATGATGCCAGCAAGGGGTAAGGATTTATTTTCCATTTTGATTTTGATATTGTCGTTTTAGTTGACAGAAATTGACCGTTATTTGACCATCAAATTCGTAGTCATATCCCGGGGAGAGAGGCACTAGATCTGAAAATCATCGCATGCGCGGACAAAAATTGGACTCACTTTATACATCGTCCGCTGTCTCAGTGAACCGATGTCATTTGGCAATTTGAAAACCCACTGGAGCTATTATGAAAATAGTAAAATTCGACCGGGTTTCAACTACAGGCCTCATAACCCCAATTTCAAGTCTGTGACCGCAGTCGAAGGGGACATGAAGGCTCCTTTTTCGAAAGCTATCGAAGGTAACCGAAGGTAATTTAGGGCGTCACTCGTTCTCTCTGGATTACTCTACACTTATTCTTTAACCCTTCACCAAGAAGGGAGGCATCAAGCACCATTTTTGTACTAAGTATGAAGTCTTTAATATGACTTGCAGTCGAGGATTTAACTAATGACCTTGCGTCAGTGTAGCTGAATACCCTAACTTTGCGCTACGAGTGCTCTTTTTTGTTAAATCCAAGCTGTGATATCTTTATATCCTAAGAACTAAGCTAACAGAGGCAATACATTAGAAAGAAGAGCGATATTCCGTAACAACCAGTGATTGAGGAGACGTCATTGTTTGCGTCACCGGTGAAAATCTTTGTATTTCAACTCATATTCGAAAGTTTTGAACTTCGTGGCCTCTTTTCTATGTCCCAGCTCTTGTTGTACGGTTTGTTTTAAGGTTTTCAAGGATGTCTAGACTTTAAGGTTAACGAGAATGAATTGAATTTAAAAAACTTTGTAAGTGCAGCAAAAGAATTATTTTGATAACTTTGTGTTAATTACGTTGAGAAACAAAACTACGTTAAAAACTTACTACCGTAAACTTCTCTCATCCAGAAAACCAAAAGAAGTCTGGAAGCTTATTCACCGAATCCTCCACCCAAAGAAAAGTGTTATCAATATTCAACCCTCCGAATTAAACGATCACTACATTTCAACAGCTCCTAGAATCCTTGGATCACAGCCAACTTCAATCGAGGAAATCCAGCTCCTTCTTCAAGATCTTGCGACAAATGTTGAGCATGAATTCGAATTCCAACCCGTCACGGTTCTAGGAAAATTGCCCCCGAGAAAATTGCCCCCCGGAAAACTGCCCCCGGAAAATTGCCCCCCGGAAAATTGCCCCCTAGGAAAACTGCCCCCTAGGAAAACTGCCCCCCAGAAAATTGCCCCCCAGAAAACTGCCCCTAGGAAAATTGCCCCCCGGAAAATTGCCCCCCCCCATCTTTTTTTCCACTTTTTTATAAAATCCAATGAAACTTCAAATGGCCATTGTAGCTGTAAAATTAAGTAGTTTTGAATTACTCTTAGGGTACCTATTAAACGGGGGTCAGCGGGGGTGGATTGGAAAAAAGGCTAAAACAGCATAATCCGTACAAAAAAGAAGTTTCAGATTCCGAAAAATTGATAAGCGGAGGAGGGGTTGGATCAACAATGTCCTGGGTAGAAAATTTTCGAAAAATTAATTTTTTAACTGTGGTTGGAATTAATTTTAGCGAATGACAGCGCAAATCTGTTCTATTTCATCTTATTTTGAGCAACTTTGTTGAATTTCAGGGGTTATTTAGCCAAGAAAACTGAAATTTTAATTTAAATAGTTCCCACAACTTATTTTGGCATGTTAGTAAAAATTAGTTCCCTTAGCTTAAGATAGCACGGATAGGGCGCTTAGGGTTAAGAAATGGGGAAAGATTTTTTTGAAAGTGATTTTATTACTCGACTATCTTTCTCCACCTCATACAAAACTTGTAAAAGTCGTTTTTGAGGCGTCTTTTTTCTTTAAGAAAAAACTAAAAACTAAAACATGCAAAGCAGATCAATGGTTAGCGTGAGGAATATAGCAAGAATGAAGTTATCCATTCCATATGACCAAGAAATTTTGTAAAACCATAAAGAAAATACTTGAATAGCGAAAGAAATACAGTATAAAACACATTGAAATTGACTATCGCTAAACAGAGAAAACGCTTTCTCTGTATTCCATGGTTAAACCACATTATTCCTTATAAAAAGCGTCAACTTAATGAAAATTACGGCTGCAACCTGCAACCGTTGGACCAAAATATTCTAGATCTCTTAATCCGTTAAGACGCGATCACGTAAAATTGCGTAATCCAAAATCTCCCAAATGTTGAAAATTGAGTTAGATTTAGTTTCGAAAAATGGAAAAATAGGGGGCAATTTTCCGGGGGGCAATTTTCCTAGGGGGCAATTTTCTGGGGGGCAATTTTCTGGGGGCAATTTTCCTAGGGGGCAATTTTCCGGGGGGCCGTTTTCCGGGGGGCAATTTTCCGGGGGGCAGTTTTCCGGGGGGCAATTTTCTCGGGGGCAATTTTCCTGACACCCCCGTCACATATGAACAAGTAGTCAAAGAAATCAAGAACCTTCGAACTGACTGCTCTTCTGGATACGACAATCTTCCAGTTTCACTCATCAAACCTATTGCTGACCATCTCGCATCTCCACTCACGCATATAATCAACACAGGTATCGCCGAAAACACCTTTCATCAACAGTGGAAAATCGGCAAAGTAACACCTATTCCGAAAACAGAACAGTCCACCACTCCAGATCAATTCAGACCTGTTACCGTGCTACCCATACTCTCCAAACTTTTTGAACGTTTAATGGCAAAACAAATCGTAGACTACATTGAACAACATCAGATATATAAGCAAACCCAATCTGGCTTTCGCAAACGTCACTCGACCGAAACGTTGCTTATGAAAATTCGAGATGATATCGTTGGTGCAATGAACAAAGGGGAAATCACACTCGCTGCATTTCTCGATTATTCGAAAGCCTTCGATACGGTTGATTATAAGACACTCATAACCAAACTACGGAAAATCGGCTTCTCCGACAAGGCCGCGTTGCTCATGTTATCATACCTCAGCGATCGCAAGCAATTTGTTCAGGTCGACGACAAGCAGTCTGAACAAGGCAATGTTCAGTTTGGTGTACCACAAGGCTCCATCCTCGGACCGATCTTGTTTAATCTATACACCGTGGACTTACAAGACAACGTCGAGGGTGGTAGTACCAACCAATATGCTGACGATACTACAAATTACGAACATTGTAGACCTAAAGAAGTACCAGCCGCAATCATCAGAATGACACAACGCCTAGATCAACTCAAAGATTGGTCGACCGAAAACAATCTTGCGTTCAACAACAAAAAGACAAAGATCATGCTCCTATCGACTTCCAGAATGGGTAAGCTGCACGATCTCGCTAACCCAACCCATCCGACCTTCCATATTCATCACACAAATCAATTGGTCGAAAGAGTTACCGTATATAAACTGCTTGGTGTTCAGTTCGACGAAAATTTGAACTGGGAGGGTCATGTTAACAAACTTTGTCAATCGGTATATGCAAAGCTATATGTTCTTCGATACCTTCGTCGCACTGCATCGTATCGCTTACGTAAGCAACTCGCAGAAGCACTATTGTTACCGAGGATCAACTATTGTTGCTCGTTATTCTGGAACCTTCCGCAATATCAATTCAAAAAACTTGATAAGCTTCTATGTCGAATCGCATCCTTTGTAACGCTAAAGTATTCAACAACTGAGGACGTAATAAACCTTGGCTGGTTACCAATGCAACAGCGGGTTGAATTCGAACTCTTAAAACTTGCTCACAAGTCGATTCATCTGGAGGATTTCCCATCATACCTAAAGGGCTTCCATCTGAGAGCTGCTGGTAGACCAACACGTAATGTTGAAGAGATTGATTCTAATTATGTATGTAATGTATCTGAAAAACTGTTTATTGGTAAGGCAAGTCGCCTTTTGAATGATCTCCCAAAGGCTATTCGGGAAGAGGTTGATTCTATTAAATTTCGCAATTCTTTAAAAAAATATTTATTAGATGTTAGTCTTGCAATATATATTATGCAACATTAGTTTATGACACTCGACAAATTCGACATTTCAACAATCACTACTACTACTAGTAAGACTTCTATCAACAACAATTCAATATCTCCACAATTCTCCAATCCAAGCTGCAATTCACTTCTAGTTTTGTCTATTTTCTTTTAAGTCTCTAGTCTCCCAAGTTGTCGATAAGATAATAAATATTTTATTTTCTATATTTCAAATTTAAATTATTATATTTCTAGTACTTCATGTTTAGCCATTTTTCAAGCAATCGAGTTTTTTTTTACCTTCAATAGCCGATCACGATCTGACTTCTTTTTTTTCACAAGCTTATTTTCAAGCATCAATCTCACATTCAACAACACTACTTTGCTCTTCTTTTGTTCCGACAAATAGTTATTGTTTAAGATAATTCTTTTTTTTTTTATTGATTTTTAATTTATTTCATATTTCTCAATCCAATTCTAATGAATACTGTCTGATACTATACTTAGTCTCCACCATTTAGAATTTCTCCGAGGTCTAAGCCTTGCCTGCAGAGTTATATCTTTCAGAAGTGAATAGGCCTCACTGAAGAGATATATAGCTCTGTATTTCAACTTGCCCAGATAGGGCAGTTGTACAATTTTATCCAAGCTTCAATTTATAATTTGGATCTCAATTCAGCGAATCAACTTTTGGTCGTACGTATATTTTTGCAATTGAAAGTTTTTTTTACATAATAATTTATTTATTTATTTAGTTTACTTATTATAAATAGGACGAATAGCCATTGAGATATATGGAAGTGCCTGAAATACAATTAATAATAATAATAATAATAATAATAATAATAATAATAAACAAAGAATAAGTACTAGTTATCGCATGATTTCGAGTGCAATACGAGAAATATTTTTCCGAGCCTTTAGGCGGGGAAAAATATCGGTGCAATCTCGGAACGAGTAAAATATCGAGTCCCCCAAAAGTCAACGCGGTCATATTTGCAGATTAAAGAAATATGAAATATCGCAAATATCTCGATGCTCTCGACCAATCAAAACGCTGATATTTTTTTGGGTCGGCAATAAAAAAAGTTAGGGAGACATTTACGCTCTTCTCAAAAAAGTCAGGGATTGACCATGTAAGCAGATGTAAGAGCCATAAATTTCTTCTGGTGTGGAGGATTTTGATTTCATTTTATTTCAGCGGGTTTATCTACTGGGGCGGGTGGATCTGTCTGACCGGGTCACTGATACATGGGTATGGTATAAGTCAAATGTCAAAAAATTAATCTTAGGGAGAATGATATGGAGGGTTTTAAATTAAGGAAGAAATCTTTAATTGATTTGCACTAAATTTTTCCCGAAAATTCTAAAATTTGGTTTTCCCAATCGGGACTGTCTCTACCTAAGACGACGTGCTAGAATGTGAAAAAAGATTTGGAAAATATTTCTAAAGAAGGAGGAATACTATATTTGGGCAATAAATTCACAAAGTGTATTAGAATCGAAAGAAACATCGAGAAACCAATGGGGATGAACAGATTTTATGGGTTAGTGCAAAATTGATGAAAAATCAAAAAGTCTTATCCCACTCGGAGCTCAAGTGAAATCCCAAAATCGAGTCTTCGAAAATTGTGTTCAAATCTAAGAACTTATGACCTTTTTAGGGAGTCTGTTTTTGATTTTCGTAATTTTGGAAACCTTACAGAGACTCAATAATTGCTTTTTAATAGATTTTGTTCCCCTTTGAGGGAAGTTCGAGGGCATTTTTCTGGTTTGATCTTTTTCTACCCTAACTGAGACGGACCAGGAACTTAGGAAAGGTGCCTTACTCTGAGTTTGAGGAAATCTAGAAAAAATTCTAGGTCCCTTTGAATCTTACCAGGACAAAATTTTATTATTTTTCCGACCTACGGGAAAAAATTCCGGGGGAAAGTGACGAAAATTTTGAGGAAGTGACGAAATCTTTCCCCGACGAAATATTTTCCCGACTTTTTATCACCCGACCAAAACTTGTACCCAATTTTTTTATCCCCGACCAAAACATTTACCTGAAATTTTATACCGCAACCAAAATTCAAATCTTATTTTTTTACATCTTTATTAATCGAAATTAGTGCTTTAAACGTCGAATTACAAGATTCATTTTCGAGCTAGTGACAGAAACCATTTCTTTTGGACAGTTTAGTCGGGTGAAAGTCCCGGGGGTACTACCCTTGTCGACCGACGGGGGTGCTCCGAAAAGGTTCGAAAAAGGAACCCTACATGGGACTCTAAATTTGCGATATAAGTGACTCTGAATGGGACCGAAATTCCAAAATTTTCTCAAATTTTCTACTTTTTTTCCCGAATTTTCCAAAAATAGGCACCCTACGTGGAACTGATTTTTCTATTTTGGTGTTTTTGCGACCCTACCTGGGACTCGTGGAGGCTAAGAAAGGTACCCTGACCAGCGCAGCATCCCCGTAACCCATCTTGCCCTAGTACCCCCCCCCCTGGGATGAAAGTGACAAATTTGAAATTTTTGTCGGGGAAAAGTGACGAATTTGAAATTTTGGTCGGGGAAAAGTGACGAAAATGCCTCTACGTGACGAAATTTTTCCACGACGAAAAAAGACCCCGACTAAATAAAACCCCGACATTCTTTCCCCGATAAGGTATATTATAGGACTGAGAGATTTTATTCTCCGATTTTTCAAAGCCTTTGATGGACTTTCAGGCTCCAAAAAGGTATCTCTTTGATACCCGTAAAAAATATTACACGCTTTTTTTATAAGAATATCTTCAAATTAAAAGAAAGAGATTTTGATTTATTATTTAGAACTTTAAGTTTCATGCCGTTCGTGTGGACGACAATCATCAGCTAAATAAAATCGTTTGACAAATATTCATATACAATGGCTTCTTCGTTACTATTAAGAATATCTTCTATAAGAATATCAGGGTGAAAATTGGCCAAATGGTAAGAATACCATACAATAAGAATACCCTCTATGGTAAGTTTTACAGAATTTGATAAGAATACAACAATTTTGTCTTTGGTTAACAGAAAAAAACTGCTTCTTTTGTTAGACTCGAATTGAAACTTTGAGGCAGAAATATAATTTAAGCTCCCAATGTACACTTAGAAGTCCCAAACTCTCATATTATGATCACTTCTCATGTTTGTATTAAAGTCAAGTGCAATTATTAAAGTAGCGAAATTAAGGCTTTGAAAGTGTGAGGATAATTTATAATACATCCCTGTGTCACAGACCCATTGGGACCGCTGGAAAATTTGCCAAAAATCGCGTCCCCGGTGGGAAAATACCCTGGAATTTCAGCCCACTTGGAAATTGACTTTGATTTCACCCCCATTCGAAATTCAATGTTTCAAAGTTGCACTCCAAAACCATCCCCACTGGATTTTTTAATCTTGAAACAGTAGAATTTCTACCCCCATTGCGATTTCAATGGGAATTTTTATCTCCACTGTGGAAAAAAGCTCCACCGGGACTGTGAGACAGGGGTGTTATAATGGAGAAAGGATGTACGTTACAGTGTATAAATTAACCCTTTCTACCGTTTTCGATTTTTTCTCCCACAAATTTTGCCGAGTCAACTTAACTCCGCAATGTTTTTCATAAGAATCATTTACAAATTTAATAAATTTAATCAATCGCTCTTTAATTACAAACCCCCGGTTACAAACCGAAATAATTTACTACAGCTTTCTCTCAACTTTCTCTCAAAAAGAATTCCGGGGGTCACGGGAAGGAATTCATTGAAAGCTTTTCTTAATGATCTGATATACAGCGAAATCAAAGATAAAATTTGATAAATATCTATTGTTTCTTATAAAGAACCGCCTTTCCGAAATTCCCTGATGGGATGTTAAAAGCGATAAAGAATTGTCGATTTCAGAAATTAATGTCTATAATGAAATCGACATTCTCATTGACCAATGAGATTGTTCTACAAACAATACAGCTTTTTCTTTCACGCATTGTCTAGAGACTTGTAAACATTCGATTTCCTTTGTCTTTTTATCCAATCAGAGAGAATTTTACACATCGCTGATTTTGAACGATTTATAAAATGGTCAGTCTGAATCTCGAAAACGAAATGACACGTTTACTTGTTAGAGAAGTGACTTGTGTGTTGAATAAAGTTTCAACTTTACGGCACGCCTTGAAAAACTTGTGATCAATCTTTAGAAAGTTTTTTGAAATGTATTATGAAAACTATACCAGCCTTCAAACATTGAGGTAAGAACATGATTGAAAAAGCTCTGCTTTATTCACTACTTACTTTTAGGAGATTTTTTGTTCTGGGATTGGAAAGATATTTTCAGATAGAAATATTTCTGTTTTGATGCTACTGAAATTATGATGAAAGATTTTGTGATATTTTGAGTGATATCTTGGGATCTAGCTACACCTATCAACAAATACGTAAGGTAATTTTCTCAAATATGTAAACGTTGTAGAACTAAACTCTTTTTCTTTATTATTTTAGATCTTGAATCTGGACCAACACCAAAGAAATAACACGTACTCGAAACAAGTATCATGCTGAAAATTGTCGAAAATGTTTCCATATCTATACCAATGATGGTACACTGAAATTCATATAACATTGTATCAATTTGACCGAACTTTAAAGAATCATATGGTACTTGGTATTGTAATGAACGCAGCTAAATTTACATGTTCCGAAACAATTATATTCAAATTTTTGTGCGTGGAGGACCGGTAGTTGATCAAGATATAATCTCTTCAAACGAATTTTTGTGAAACGAGATTTTTGTGAATATTTGACGGCTTTGCTGCTCCACGAATAAAACAGTAAAAGGTACGTTCGATTTTTTACGACTTCTGATTTTGATTTTTCTTGATGAAACTTAGAATATACTTGAAAAAATTCTTCTGGGCCAGATTACACGTCTTTTTTTTATAAGGAACACGTTTATAAGGAACTCGAGGCTGAAAATGGTTCAAAAAATAAGGAATTTTTAAGGAACTGCCCAGGCTGAGAATAAGTGGATTTGAAAATAATGTACGTTATTGGGACTAATTTGACCAAATTTTGATCTTTCAAGGGGCAAAAAGTTCAAAACTTCCTATGTAGTAAGGAACTCGATAAGGAACTTTGAGACTGAAATTCTCTGTAAAAATAAGGAACACCAGGCTCAGAGCAAAGTTAAGGTTCCTTATAAAAAAAAGACGTGTATTCTCAAAAAAAAGTAAAGACGAAAAACAAAATTTTGTTCATCCTTGACGTTTCGATACTTCTTATGTAAATTTTATGACCTATAATTGCCAGATGTGATTTTGAAATTGATTTATTAACACGTTTTTGCTTGTAAGCTAACATTTGCTTGTGATCATGATACAAGAAGTATCGAAACGTCAAGGATGAACCAAATTTTGTTTTTCGTCTTTACTTTTTTTTTAGAATATACTCTCTCAAACTTGGGTTCTTTTGGTTAGAAACTTAGATTTTTGATCTGAAACTTGGCGATGATTTTTGTGACCGGCTTTGATGTTCTTACTCTAAGTCTGAACTATAAGCGATTTATATCTTTGGGTTTGGTAACTTTTTCTGTCTTTTGTCAAAAAAGTTGGTATTTTTCCGTTTGAATTTTTGATTTTATCAGAACTGCATGTTGTTTTTTCAATTTCTTTACGAATATTTTAACTTTCGTGTCCGATTTTTCTTTTCAAAGCTCGGTATTATCGCTTCTATTTCACTCTCAATTCGATAGATTCTGTTTTTTTCTGTTCGATTTTTATCTTGTCAGAGAGAGTTTGATATTTTTATCTGTTCCAGTTTGATGGTTAGTTTTTGTTCAAATTTGCTTTTTTCTCAATTTCTTCCGAGATTGATGTCATAATTTTTAAGGTCGATGGGTTTTTGTTTAAGTGTTTTACTGTCTTGATCAAATGTTTTTGTAGAGTTTGATGATTTTTCTACCGAATCTTTTTTCTGTGTTCTGTATTTTTACTTTGACTTGGATGGTTTTTGTCCCACTTTGGGTGGCTTTATCTATGGTCCGAATTTGATAATTGATTTCTTCGATTTCGATTTTTTCTGTCAGTTGGATAAGCACCGAATGAACTTAGCTCATTTTTGATCGATTTATCCTATTGTGATGCTTTTTTTTTCGAAATTTGATTGTTCAGTCCCAAATAAGTTTTTCTTGATTTTTCTTGTCCATTTTTTTCTTGTCAATTTTCCAAATAAGAATTTTTTTGCTTTAGCTCCTGACCATTTCTTTCAGAGTCAGGTTTTCTTTTTCTGTAGATTTTAGTTTTCCGAATTTTGTGCTTTTTTCTGTCCGAGCTCGTTCATTGAATTTTAAGATTTTGTTTTCCATGTTGACCTTTCCAAAATTGAAATTTTTCCAAGATTTCTCGGGTAACTAAATGCATGTCCCAGAATTGCATTATTTTTTCCGCCCCAATTCTAGCCCCTAAACCGCTAAACCATAACAAACTAAACATTTCGAAGCATATTTGGATGTAGAATACCGTATTCAGTGTAACTTGATTATTTCCTCAGCAGAATTAGAGTTTTTTTAAGAAAACGTGATTATGACGTCATTATTTATGACGTCATAATTTTAAAAAGTTGAATATCTCGAGAAATATAAATCAAAACTTTATGAAATTCGGAACAGTGATAAAAGATATTGAGATATTTCAAAAAAATTTGAAAGTATTTCCGAAAATTAATGACGTCAGCAGAAATTGCAAGAATTCCAATTTTTGCGATAAAATGCCGTCATAAATGACATCATATAGCAAATTTTCAAATTTTTTGAAAATAATTCTCCTCTTGATGAATTTGTCTCATCATTGTCCATCTATCATTGGTCTAATCAGGTTTTCTTAAGATATTCTAATCATACTGAGAAAAAAATTAAGTTACACCGAAAACAGTATTCTACATCCAGCCAAATACGTTCCCAAAAATGTATAGTTTGTTATGGTTTAGGGACTGGGACGGAAAATTAATGCAATTCCGGGACATTCATTAAGTTACCCCAATTTTCCAAGATTGAAATTTTTCCAAGATTGAAATTTTTCCAAGATTGAAATTTTCCAAGATTGAAATTTTCCAAGATTGAATTTTTTCCAAGATTGAATTTTTTCCAAGATTGAATTTTTTCCAAGATTGAATTTTTTCCATGATTGAATTTTTTCCAAGATTGAATTTTTTCCAAGATTGAATTTTTTCCAAGATTGAATTTTTTCCAAGATTGAATTTTTTCCAAGATTGAATTTTTTTCCAAGATTGAATTTTTTCCAAGATTGAATTTTTTTCCAAGATTGAATTTTTTTCCAAGATTGAATTTTTTTCCAAGATTGAATTTTTTTCCAAGATTGAATTTTTTTTCCAAGATTGAATTTTTTTCCAAGATTGAATTTTTTCCAAGATTGAATTTTTTTCCAAGATTGAATTTTTTTCCAAGATTGAATTTTTTTTCCAAGATTGAATTTTTTCCAAGATTGAATTTTTTTCCAGATTGAATTTTTTCCAAGATTGAATTTTTTTCCAAGATTGAATTTTTTTCCAAGATTGAATTTTTTTCCAAGATTGAATTTTTTTCCAAGATTGAATTTTTTTCCAAGATTGAATTTTTTTCCAAGATTGAATTTTTTCCAAGATTGAATTTTTTCCAAGATTGAATTTTTTCCAAGATTGAATTTTTTTCCAAGATTGAATTTTTTTCCAAGATTGAATTTTTTTCCAAGATTGAATTTTTTTCCAAGATTCACCAAGATTTTAAATATTTTTAAATGTTTAGAAATTATGTATTGTTTTAAGAAAATTTTTGTGTAAACCATTTTAGTTTTTTCTAAATCATTTTTTTATCTTTTGATTCAGGCTCCTGTCAAAGTGCTATAATGATGTTATCTAAGTGGAGCAGTGTTGAGTGGCAGTCAGATCGTCGAACAAAAAGGAACGAAACTATAAAACGAAAATCGATACCGAAAACCGAACATAAAGATAAAGATAGTGGGAAAGACTTGTGGCATGTGGTATCCCTTTAACTTTGTTTGGATTTTATTATGTTTGGAATTTTTCTCGTGTTCATTATTTATATATGAGGTTTGGTATTTCGCAATTATTTCGGCTGTGTGGTTTAAGATGTTCTTTTAAAACTTTATCAATGATATTAGTGGCAGCGTTCTCTTTTCATTATGGTCATCATGGGTCTTATTTTCTCATACTTTTTACGAACTAATATCATTGAAAAAATTTCAAAAAGTTTTAGGAAGATCGAAACGTGTAGATTCTGGATTTAAAACTGACAGTAGAATTTAATGTAAAGCCTGCATAATGATATTCAAAGATCGTTGGATTTGCTCAGATATTACATTAACACAAAAATTAAACTTAATTAGAGTGGAACTAGAGTCAATCTAAAAATTTACATGAAACGCAACTTTTGGCACGACTAAAATCTATGTTAATTGGTTTGAATTATTGGCATGATGTTTTTTATTCGTGTTTTTCTGTTTGTTGTTGTTGGTGTTCATGAAGTGAATTTCAACCGTACTGTAAAGCGCTAATCGATCCTTTTTGTTCATTTGCTAAGAATGCTTTGTTATACTATGTTAACCGAATGTGTGTATTTCGAATCTAAAGGGATGAAATTTTGCCGAATTGTATGTTCGTTGGTATTGTACATTTTAAGGTGAACGAGTGGTTGCTGCAAAACACTTTGAACCGTCTCAAGATTTCTTAATATGTCTTTGGTAATTACTTGCGTTGTGAACCCTCCAATTTGTTTTTTGATACACGTTTTTTATAAGAGAATGTTTTTCAACTTTTTTTGAGTTTATAGCCTACATGTTTTGAACATGTTCATATTTTCACCATTTTGTGAGTAATTTTGCCCATTTTCCTAAGAAATCGAGAGTTTAGTGCACAAAGCCTCAAAATGTTCTTAACTTCTTAACATTTTGGCCAATAAAGTCTTATGTTTTATATAGTTTGTTCTTAAAAAAGTGTATTTGAAGATTTTTTGCGCCTTTGGTCAAAATCAATAGTTTTCGGACGGTTTTATCAAATTTCTCAAAAACCACATTCTCCATTTGGATTTCGTTGACATCCTTATGTGATTCCGTTGGTGTCGATTCTTGATGTGTCGTTCGTCGCTCGAACGCTCTGACCAAGTTCCTTGCTCTGACTGAATTATTAAACAATCATTGTGTTTTTACACCGATTTTTGAAAACCCAAGTTTTTCACTGTATTCTGTATACATGTCGTGCTGGTATGGTAGTCTGTCTTGTGCGAGGAGAGCTTAAAGGAGTGGTCTTTAAGAAAGACCGTTTGTTGTTACTAGCAACATGCACGTGAATAAACATAAACCAGACCAGATCGGACAGAGAATTTCGAGACGTAATAAATCTATCATTACAAAAATATGTTTAAATTCAAAAATAGAGCCACAAAATTGCAAATTACAAAAAGCGATAGCTAATTTTAGACGAGCCTTCAATTATTTTTAACTATTGGCAAGATTTATTTCAAGCTAATTAAGGTATGTGTACACCTTTTTTCCGATTTTTTGTCAAAAAATTTTTTTTCAGTAAAAGTGGAAGAAAAGTTACTGGATTTCATTTTGGTAAAATTGCGATCTTAAAATCTTTTTTTGATCCAGAGTTATAACCATTTAAATTTCAAAACAAAGTTCGTCTCATGATGGATTATTTACTCAAATAATTGTCTCTTTCGGAAACAACAAAAACAAAAGAGAGAATTTAGCTGATGTTTATTCTCACCTCTATTGAATAGTAATATTTTTGACACATTTCACTGATTACTCAAATAAACAGCAATCCACTCGTTAAAAATTTCAAATTGATGTAGAAAAAAACGAAATTTTAACACACCATACTACTTTTAACGAAGTTAAAGTCACACATAGCATTTAGATATCGACTTCATTCTTTTTATGAGATTCCCAAAAGATCAAACTTAAAAAGTGTCTTAGGATTTTATTTCTAACCGAGTTGTTTTTCCTCAATTTACAGATAACTGAAAAAAATCACATTTAAATTTACTTTTTTATCGATATTTTTACAGAATTTAGGATTTAAAGAGTTAAAGTCAATTCCAAAAAAAATCCCAAGAGACTTTTTTAGTTCGATCTATTGGGAAATTTTTATCGAAATTATTTTTTCAAAATTAAAAAGCTATGAGTGACTTTCTTTAACTTCGTAAAGTAGGTCAGGTTAAAATTCTTAAGATCTTAATTATATCCTGCCCAGTTTTTTGAATTCAGCTAAAACTTTTACCATTAGAAAGAGAATGTCATTGACTTTCAGAAAATATATATCGATATATAAAAATTTGTTGTTCTAAAGATATGATCATTTAAAGAGAATGTGTCAAGAAAGGTGAGCACATACCTTAATGTTAGATAAAACTACAAAGTTAATAGCGTCCCGGGTCTCACAAGTCATAATTAATTCAATTTGTACGAAATTCAATGTCATATTCCATTTCGAAACGATTGAAAAGCCGTAAAAGTTACATTTCTGTTAAACGTAAGCGTCTAGTTCACATCATCTCCATAATCGTCACTAAAATTCCACTATTGAAAACAAGTTGTAAAAAGCCATTGCTTTGCATTATCCAGATAGTAATTGCCTGATTTTTTTTGTTTGAAGCAGACAATAATTTTCTGCCTTGAAACCATTTGCCAATCTGTTTTCCAGTAACTGCATATGATTTCTTTCGTTTTAACATAATTTTCTGCCCTGAAGCCATTTGCCAATCAGAAGATCATTTGATGAGGGTTAACCGGTCCTCTTGCTGCGCATTGCACGTGTAAGTTGGTAAATGGGAAAATCTTAAATAAAACCAAACCATCATTAAAGATATAGTTTCCAAATTGACCAAGAAGTCGATCCAGATAGTAATTGCCTGATTTCATTTGTTTGAAGCAGACAATAATTTTCTGCCTTGAAACCATTTGCCAATCTGTTTTCCAGTAACTGCATATGATTTCTTTCGTTTTAACATAATTTTCTGCCCTGAAGCCATTTGCCAATCAGAAGATCATTTGATGAGGGTTGCCCGGTCCTCTTGCTGCGCATTGCACGTGTAAGTTGGTAAATGGGAAAATCTTAAATAAAACCAAACCATCATTAAAGATATAGTTTCCAAATTGACCAAGAAGTCGATCGTCTTGTAAAAAGCCATTGCTTTGCATTATGTATCCAGACAGTAGCTTATACTTACATGGTGGTCGGCTCTGAAACCATTTGCTATATTCCCCTCCAACATTTGCCGTTGGTTACGCTCATGATTCTGTTTTCCAGTAATTGCCTTTGGTTCCTTTCGTTTAAAGACAATATTTTTCTCGTCTTTTCATACCAAACTAAATATTTTCAGCAAAGATTTTTGAAGAAATTGATATGATAAGTAAATTCATTTTAATCGTTTTGATATTGAAGAGAACTAATTTGGAAAATTAACGTAAATAAAGTAAAAAATATTGTAAAATGCAAAAAGTTAATCAGTTAATTAGAATTTAAAAAGAGTGATTGTTTCCGAAGAAATTAATCATAAAAAAATAAAATAATAAAGTAATTTGTTTTAAGTTTATGCAATATTTATTTTAATGATGGAACTCACATCCTGCTCGGCCGTTAGCTGGCGTATGTGGTTCTCAGCGTGTATAAGTTCGCCTCTGAGTTGATTGATCAACAACTAAAACAACACAAGATAAAGGCAAAAGTAAAATGAACACGAACTTGATTGATGTGTAACTAGCAAGAAACAATAATAATACTTGCCTTGCAGCAACAAGTTAGTAGCCTGCTAATAAAGCCTTAAAAAGGAAAGATTTGCAATTTTGATTCAATATAAGGAATATTGGAAAACTCACTTGAGGGTCTTCATCAACATTTCTTGCAGCCATTTTAGCAATGTAAGGAATATTAAGTAAGGCAGTAAGGAAACAATGTAAAATGTAAAAAGTTAATCAATTAATGGAAATTATAAAGATAAATAAAAGATAAAATATCGACAAAATATCTAATCATTTCAGGTTGAGACATGCATTCACCTAAGTAATAAATCGATAACGTCAAGGACTAAAAGTGACGCTCTTTTTTTAAGAATCAGCAAACTGTCTTTAAGTCTCGACATTTTGTGTACTATGGCATCGTTTTTTCAAATTGTATTATATTTTAAGATTTTCGAGATTTTAGAAATAGTCTATAGTCTATACATGGACCTTTTCTGAAACAAGATTCGACTCTTTTTCAAATCTGAAAAAATAGGATTATTACCTGAGAGGTGAAGTTTTATATAGCATTGATCTTGCTAATTCTGCAGCTCCTCCTATAGTTGCAAGGTCTCCTGGTAAATAGACATAATTAAGTAAACTGTAAGATTTGGGATTCTTTTTTTCAAATTTTGATAAAATAGAATTAACTGATAGAAGTAAAGTTATATATAGCTCTGATCCTGCCAATTCTGCAGCTCCTGCTGCAGTTGCAGGTGCTCCCTGTAAATGAAAGGGGAACTAAACATTTTTTGAAAATACCGAAATCACATCACATACTTCCAAGGAATGACCTCTGAAAATATTTTTCTCTAAAAACTTCTCTTTTAAAAGATATAGCTCTTTATGTTTACAGAAAATCTAATCTTTTAAAGCAATGCGTATTTTGTTAGGGGAATAGGTCGAGCCATCTGTTTGACGTAAACACGTTCAGAAAGTAATTGGAAAAGCTCTTACTTTTAGTTGATAGAGAACTTTAACTTTTTTAGTGTAGCCATAACTTTTTATCCACAAATGGTTTAACCAAGAGACAGAATTTATTAAAAAGCCATTTTTAAGTGGAGTAAAACTGTGTTTGAACTATCGAAACAAGTGAGTGAAAAGGATTTTAGAGTCGATTGAAAAAATTGAACTTTTTTTTTGGAATAAGCTGACAACCCCAAATTTAGTCCACGTAAAACTGAATCCTTCCTGAAATCAAAAATGATTTTACTATCTTCCTACTATTTCTTGTTCACGAAATATCAAGCTTTAAAGTTGATGAACATACAAAAAATTCATAGAAAATATGAACGATATGACGTCACAAACATGTGTAGAGTGGGGGTTCATTTTAAACAAATTATACTTTTTTTAAAGAAGGTTTTATACAAAATAGGAAAAGGATTAAGAGTGGAAATTATATTTTTTCGAACTTAGACTGTGTGTAGTTCTTGGAGACAAAAAAAGCATGTAAGATATTGGATTCTTTTTTTCAAATTTAAATAAAATGGGTTTATTACCTGGTATAAATGTAGATTTATGTGGCATTGATCCTGCCAATGCTGCAGCTCTTTATGCAGTTGCAAGTTCTCCTGGTAAATAGACATAATTAAGTAAACTGTAAGATATTGGATTCTTTTTTTCAAATTTAAATAAAATGGGATTATTACCTGATATAAATGTAGATTTATGTGGCATTGATCCTGCCAATGCTGCAGCTCTTTATGCAGTTGCAAGTTCTCCCTGGTAAATAGACATAATTAAGTAAACTGTAAGATTTTGGATTCTTTTTTTCAACTTTAAATAAAATAGAATTACCTGATAGAGGTGAAGTTTTATATAGCACTGATCCTGCCAATTCTGCAGCTCCTGCTGCAGCTGCATGATCTCCTGGTAAATAGACATAATTAAGTGAACTGTAAGATTTGGAATTTTTTTTCAAATTTGGATGAAATAGAATTACCTGATAGAGGTGAAGTTTTATATAGCACTGATCCTGCCAATTCTGCAGCTCCTGCTGCAACTGCATGATCTCCTGGTAAATACACATAATTAAGTAAACTGTATGATTTGGAATTTTTTTTCAAATTTGGATGAAATAGAATTACCTGATAGAGGTGAAGTTTTATATAGCACTGATCCTGCCAATTCTGCAGCTCCTGCTGCAGCTGCATGATCTCCTGGTAAATAGACATAATTAAGTAAACTGTAAGATCTGGAATTTTTTTTCAAATTTGAATGAAATAGAATTACCTGATAGAGGTGAAGTTTTATATAGCACTGATCCTGCCAATTCTGCAGCTCCTGCTGCAGCTGCATGATCTCCTGGTAAATAGACATAATAAAGTAAACTGTAAGATTTAGGATTTTTTTCAAATTTGGATGAAATAGAATTAACTGATAGAAGTAAAGTTATATATAGCTCTGATCCTGCCAATTCTGCAGCTCCAGCTGCAGTTGCAAGTTCTCCTGGTAAATTGACATAGCTAACTTTAAGATGAAAAAAAGTGGTTAGTGGCGGAGCGATTTTCAATTACATAGTCTTAAAATTGAGGGGGGGTTTAGAGAAAGATAAACTGATATTAAGGTTATTTCCGGTTAGGAAAAGTTCCAACTACTGCCCTATTATCGTGAAAGAGCTTTATAAAGCTCCGGATGGCTGGATTTTGTAGCGGAAAGTTTAATAAGAAATGGCCAAAAAGGCTGTTAAGGTTTTTTAAATGAATTGCGACTTTTTACACGATAAAATCAAGATGGAACCCTTGTTGCCGTTGCCATGTTTACCAGGGTGTCGAAGTTGATTCAGCCTGTCCAGTTGCAGTGTATGCACTTCGTAGCATATAGGTCATAAAAAGGGGGATTATTATAATGTGATATTGCGGTAACTTTTTTCTCCAAAAATTGCGAAATGACCCCCCTACAATTAAGCACCAAAAGAGTATATTACTAGGTTCTAGGTATAAAACAAAAACTGTATAAAGTTCATTGTGCTTTTGTAGCGTGTCTTGCCCGTGTCATAAGAAAAAATACTTACACTTACCATACTTCGTATAAAAAATCCTGGTCCGGAAGCCTTTTGTAACTTTTTGTTTACTTTTTTCTTTGTTAATAACGATATAAAAATCAATTTGCTCAGATTTTGATCACATTATCAAATACTCCTCAACGTAAGTCCAAGTTCGCAACAATAGAAAGAAACAAGAGGGTCTTGAAGGGTCTTGTTTCTTATACGGACCATGTTCTTACCAATTTCGCGTGATTGAAATTATTGGCTGCTTGCTCTGCCGCTATCCTCTGTGCGTCCTACAGGAAAAGAATAATGAAATAACTTTTTAGTCTCTAGCCGAAGCTCCCCAATTGATAAGGTATGTACAGACTTGAAATTATTGTGTACCAAATGATCTTTTTAAATAATTTCAGTTGTTACAAACTGGAAACCTAGGTGATGCAAGTAGCAAGCAAAATAAAATTTTGCGAGCACCATAAGTGAACGGATTTTCCATATAATAGAATTTTTGACCATGTACTTTAGTAACGGGGTAATGGAATAAAATTATCTCACATCTCTTTTTCTTCGCAATCTGAATATCTCTCCCCTCATGTCATTTATTAATTGAAGTTCTCCGATTACGTTCTATAATAAATCAAACAAAAGAATAAAATGGAAACAGTTCTATATTACATACCGAATACATATACTCGAAAGCCTGATAAAGCTAAACGAATACACAGTTAAGTTTGCTAAAATTATCGATACTCCATGGTTTTAAAGCTATAAAACTAAATTTGGCTTTCAAATCTTTTCAAAAGCAAAATCCATTGAAAATAGCTTGGATAGGTTATAAAAGAAGCTAATGTACCCTGTAAGGCATAAGCTTTTTCAGACAAGTTGAAAAAAATTCTAAAAATATTCACCAAATATGTTCTCCATTGCCAGCCATTGTAACACACTAAACTAAAAGTAAAAGACAATTATTTTCTAATTCGTACACTCAAACGAAAATAACCTTATTTATTATTTTACTTCTTCTTCTTATCACTTTATATACCTAGTATATAAAACATAGTATGGTCGTCTAGATAACAAGAGTGCGAAAAGAAATGTCTTACAAATCCTATTTGTAAACATACATAAACTAACGTAATATAAACACCAAATTATCCAAATAATAAAGTAAATGTTATAGAGCTACATAAAAGGGCGGGTGGGTGGGAAAATAAGAAATCTATCGACGTGTGATTACTCTCGATATTCTTTCCGCCCTTATACTAAGTATCACGTGACAAGGAAGCGCCGAAGGAACAAAAATAAATTCATTTATTTTCTAATTCGTACACTCAAACGAAAATAACCTTATTTATTATTTTACTTCTTCTTCTTATCACTTTATATACCTAGTATATAAAACATAGTATGGTCGTCTAGATAACCTGTAACTTGTCACAGAGAGAAAGAGGTATGTATCAGAGGCCTAGCCCTAGAGAAACCTTCAAAAGACTATTTATATCTTCTTGAACATATCCGTTCTTTACACCAGCGGTTTTCCACCTCCCATGCTTCTGGAAAAGTCTATCATTAACTCCCCGGTTAGCGGCTTCCGTAGCTCCGCCCCTCCTTAGGCTGTGGAGTCCAAAAAGTTTTAAGTCAAGACCAATTCTCTTGATATAAAGCAAAACAGCGGACCTGGCCGTTGAGTAACAAATGGGTTTGTTCTTATTTCTCAGTTTATGAATGCCCTTTTTCTTAAAGAAAGAAGTGGCACGGAATAGGTACTCATTATCGTTGGTTATGTTTGCATTCTTAGTAAATCTAAGCAGTGTCTTAACAGGACAAAAGGGGGAATCTAATTTGGCAATATAGACCCAAGCCCCTTCACGATGTTGGTCTGTTTTTGACTTTTCTATGAATAGTTTCATATACGTCTCAAAGACTAGAATGTCCCCAAAGATTAAATTTGAAACCTCATCATAACGTAGAAATCCAGCATACGATAAGATGATAATGGTAAAATTCCTCAAATCAAGCAGGTTAGCCTGGTCCCCATTAATCAATTGAAAGATCTTACGAATGTGATCTGAAGTGATTGGTTCTTTTTTCGAACTTTTTCTGTGGCAGATTCTTTTTGCAGCTTCGAGGATGTATTCGGCTAGCGTAGAAGATGTTGGATCTGGCTTCGAAGCCACATTGTGGAAATGTTTCACGGCGTAGAATACAGATTCTATAACGTGGAAAGATTCGCCAAGCTGGATAAGGCTGATGATATATAGAACGAAGTGAAAGTCTTTGGCTGGAAAAGGCTGGACCTCTTCGAATGTCGCACACCATCTTTCCCATTTTTTGAAGTAGCAGCTATATTTGTTAATTGTACTCTCTGCACGAGCTTTCGTCAGGATATCTCCGATTCCGGTAGCGAGCTCTTTAAGCTGTGGATCATCAACACGAGAAGACAGGTCTTGGGCGACTTGTGCTAAAGGTATAAGTGAAATGCAAGAGCAAATTACTATTTTGTCGTAAATATGAGGCATTTTTGACTTTATGCTACGGCAGCCAAGCTGCCATAGCGACCTAGTCGCTAAACTCTGGCCTCAGTTGATACCGCTAATCAACCCCTGCCTCACCCTTCTTTTTGGGTGTAGAAAATATATTTCAAAATTAATATAGCCTTGGTTGATACCACTAATCAACCTCTGCCTCACCCTTCTTCTGGGTGCAGAAATACATGTTAAAATTAAAACGGCCTCAGTTGATACCACTAATCAACCCCTGCCTCACCCTTTTCCTTGGGTGTAGAAATACATGTTAAAATTAATTCAGCTTCTTTCTATAAGGTGATAAGGACTATCCTTCTGAATCAACTAATAACCTCTAAGGCTATGATACGTCCTCTATATCGTGGAGAACCGAGTAAAGAGTATTTGTACCTCCCAAGGCGTAACAAGTTCGACGTGTCTTCGAAAATAACGTAATCCTTGACAAAATATGAAAATTCATCCCCTTCTCTTAGAAGGGGCCAAAAAGAAGACGCTGTCCAAAAAGGTATGACGAGCACCCCTTTAATTCCTGGTTGGCTTTTTAAAAGGCGTAAGACTTGAGGAATCTGACTGACAGGAGGAACTAATAAATTTCGCTCTAAGCGCCAGTCTTGAGTGAAGGCGTCAACAGCCTCTGTACCGGGCACAACATACTTGGAATTAAACCTCTCGCATTTTGCATTGTCAAAATTAGCGAATTTGTCGACTGTAAAGTTACCCCAACGATGTTCGAGAAAGTGCAAAATTTCCTCTGTGATTTCCCAGTCGTCTGGATCTATTATTTTAGAAACTCTGTCCGCTACTCGATTCTCGTCCCTAGGAACCCAATTCACTTCCAAATTTATATTAAAGTTACGAGACAATTCGTAGATTCTTAGTGCTAATTCTTGTAAATGGGGCTTATTGCTACCACCTGAAGAAACATACATGGCTGCTCTATTATCTGTCATCCAAGATATGTAAGAGTTACTTAACTTATGGCAAAATGAATCCAATCCGAATCTGATCGCTTCGAGTTCCCTCCAAGTTGAACTTCTATCAATTTCCTCTACATCAAACATTTTGTTACACACATTTAAAATCGAATTCTCTTTTAATACATCTCCTATCCCACTGCTACTTGCGTCAGAATAGATAGTATACTTCACTTGGGACTTTAACACGCTTTTGTTTTTTAATACATTTACATTGTCTCTCCAAAAAAGAATTTCTCTGAGCGTCTGGATAATTGAAAATGTTAAACTTCCCATCCCATGAGACAGCTTCATCAATGGCTTTGTATAAAGATCTAGTTTTTAATTTGATAATGTTTGACAAAACAAATTTCATTATGGTCGTCTAGATAGCAAGAGTGCGAAAAGAAATGTCTTACAAATCCTATTTGTAAACATACATAAACTAACGTAATATAAACACCAAATTATCAAAATAATAAAGTAAATGTTATAGAGCTACATAAAAGGGCGGGTGGGTGGGAAAATAAGAAATCTATCGACGTGTGATTACTCTCGATATTCTTTCCGCCCTTATACTAAGTATCACGTGACAAAGAAGCGCCGAAGGAACAAAAATAAATTCATAAATTTTGAAAAATGTTTTAAAACATGTACACCTGATAACGAGAATCCATGCACGACGGGTTAGCTCTTCTCTTCACTAAACCTGGCAAACGACAATTTGACAACTTTCACGGGGTCTAATTTTCAAAATCCTGCGAAACTAAAAGGATCAAAAAAAATTGAAAAAATATATGGAATATAATAAGATAACTGTCAACTTTGTGAAGCAATTGTTCATTAAAAGTGCACTGCCACTTAAAAACGAGTCTAAAAAGGAACTATAAAATAAAACACAAAGAGCACTTACAACCAAAAACGATCCAAAAGTTAAAACACCATGACCAAAAAATACTTACCACCGATGGCTGAAAAAATTTCAATATCCCTCAGGGGAATGTAGTTTGGATGAATTTGTCTTTTCTGCAGTCGAGTCACAAGTCAAACTAATTCAATTAGTGATTTGTACGAAACTCAATGTCATATTTCATTTCGAAATGATTGAAAACCCGTAAAAGTTACCTTTCTTTTAAACGTAAGCGTCTAGTTCACATTTCATCTCGATAATCGTCACGTTTAATTTTCACTATTGAAAACAAGTTGTAAAAAGCCATTGCTTTGCATTATCCAGATAGTGATTGCCTATGATTTCTTTTGTTTCAAGCAGGCAATAATTTTCTGCCATTCTGCCTTGCCGCACATTGCACATGTAAGTTGGTAAATGGGAAAATAGCTTTGAAATAAAACTAAACCATCATTAAAGATATAGTTTCCAAATTGACCAAGAAGTCGATCGTCTTGTAAAAAGCCATTGCTTTGCATTATGTATCCAGACAGTAGCTTAAACTAGATGGTCGGCTCTGAAACCGTTTGCAATATTCCCCTCCAACATTTGCCGGTGGTTACGCTCATGAATCTGTTTTCCAGTAATTGCCTTTGGTTCCTTTCGTTTGAAGACATTAATATTCTCGTCGTTTTATACCAAACAAAAGATTTTAAGCAAGATTTTTTCAAGAAATTGTTATAAGTGAATTCATTTAAATCGTTTTAATCTTGATTAGTTCTTGATTAGACCTTGAATTAGTTCTCTAATTTAGAAAATTAACGTAAAAAAAGTAAAAAACATCTTAAAATGTAAAAATTTAATCAATTAATTAAAATTTAGAAAGAGTGATGTTAATGTTATCAAATAATTTAATCACCAAAAAATTCCGTTACATTGAGCTCGAATCGTTTCAACTTTTATTCATATAAATTTTAATAGAAAAAAAGCAAGCAATATTTCGCTCTTTTTCAGATCTTTTTTATTGACTTCTTTTCAGACTAGTTGCAAGTTCTCCTGGTAAATAGACTCAATTAAGTAAATTAAGATTTGATATCCTTTTTCAAATTTAGATAAAATAGGATTACCTGGTAGAGATGTAGATTAATATGACGCCAATTCACCAGCTCTTCTTGAAGCTTACCTTTTACGTTGTTGCTGTACAAAAGAATTTTCGATGAAGTTTGCCCCTGCTGCAGCTGCAGCTGCATGTTCTCCTGGTAAATAGACATAAGTAAAAAGAAGTGATTAGTGGCGGAGCATTTTCCAACCACAATATTATGCTCATGGTTGACATGTGGTATCACGGGAGGTTTCTTGGGAGGCATTGCTAGTCTCTGTTTTCTTTGAGTTCTTATTGGGACGAGGGCAGGGTTTCTTGCCTGCTGTGGGGGCCGAACCTCTCGTACTGGCGCTTAGAGTGGTCGTTGAAATGCATGTTGCGGACTTGAAGAGCGGATCATTGGCACGGCTAAGGTTAATCTTTTTTCTGTATTAAATAATTCTCTCATTAATCGTAAGATAAGTAAGCTAAATGAAAAGTGGTGATTTGCAAAGAAAGGCAAATTTGATATTGTTATCTTACCCTGGTACAAGTAACGATGAGGCTGAGCCCCATTCCGACAGGGTACCGACAGACCCTTAAAACCTGTCTCATGAAATATAAATGCTACGGCCTTAAAATTTTTAGGGTGCGTTCAGAAAGGGTATAGGGTCATGAAATATGCAAAATCCCGAAATCGATAAATTTTTCACAAAATCTCAAAACTTCATGTGACTCCCACTTTAATTCCAACTCGAAAATCCCTTATTGAAAATGAAAATTCGAGCTAGAAGCGAGTGGCGTCATAATTTGCACTTTTATTACGTCATAACTTAGTTAACTCGAATATTTCTAACTCTAAAATTGCTAATTCGAAGATTCTGGGCCTCCATTTAATATTTAATTGCACAATGGGTTTTTTCTCATTTGAGTGTTTTGCAACTAAAGAGTATACAAAGGACGAATTTGAAAAAGGACCAATTCAGACATCCACGTCTTACATGATAAAAAAGTACTTGTTGAGATTTTACAGAGCAGACAGATTGTAAATTTGACTGAAATTGCAAATCGGCCGTTTGAATTGTTCGATTTGGATAACGTTTGTTCATAAAATCTGATTTATCCAACAAACGAGACTAGTGTTTTCGATTCACCGACCGTAAGTCTAGATGGAACCTTTCGCAATAACTGAAGATTTCGGATTATTTTTTCAAATTTAAATAAAATTGATGTGGCACTGGTCCTGCCATTGCGCCAGCTCCTCTTACAGCTACATGATTTCCTGAAGAAGTGGTTAGTGGCGTAGCATTTTTCAATTGGAATATATAGGTCACGATGAAATCCCACAAGATGCACATGCTATGTTTATTTCAACCTTATCAAATGAAAGTAATTCAACATAACTAACGTCCTTCAACCAACGGATTAGAATAGGTGGATTAACTTCTCTCGTTGCTCCCAAGAGAGATCCATTGTCTTCTCATTGTTACAAGAAAAATCTGTAAATGACTCTGCGCACTCCTCGTTTAGTTTTTTCATTGTTTTTATAAGAACAATTTTCCAATTTATACAGTTTCGAAAACGAATTTGTCCTATGATTCGATCAATTTTGATGATTTTGCAAATATTTTAAATCCTGCACTTAAGTTTTAGCATCAACAAACGCTAGACCAGTTTTAATGTAAATTTTTAATCTTTTGTCAATGGCAATCTTCAGATAAGTGAAAATTAACGTATGGTCTATAACTAAGAAACTATCGATGGGTCACGAATGGGTTGCATACTGGTGAAAGAAGACTGTATTTAGAATTAGGAAAATAAATTTCAAATTATTTGGCTAATTTCTGCATTGGATAGAAAGGGCTAAAAAAGTGCATTTTCTTATTTAAAATGTACCACGTGATACGTAATGACCAATGAAAATGTTGAAAGTAATGATTTTTTACAACTTTTTTACAACTTATCAAGTTTTAATTGCTAGCAAACTCGTAAAAAAGTTTGATAACCTAACGAGGAGTGTTTTCTATGAGTTCTTAATCCACCTATTCTAATCCGTTGCTTCAACAATCTGATACAAATGATGATTTATGTGGCATTGATCCTGCCAATTCTGCAGCTCTTCTTGCAGTTGCAAGTTCTCCTGGTAAATATTAAACATAATTAAGTAAACTGTAAGATTTGGGATTCTTTTTTTCAAATTTAAATGAAATGGGATTTTTACCTGGTATAGGTGAAGGTTAATATGGCACTTATCCTGCCAATCCTGTAGCTCCTCTTGCAGTTGCAAGTTCTCCTGGTAAATAAAATGAGATTTTTACTACCTCGTACAAATGAAGATTTATATGGCATTGATTAGCCAATTCTGCAGCTCTTCTTGCAGCTGCATGCTGTTCTGGCAAACAAACATAATTAAGCAAAAGGAAGTGGTTAGTCCTGCAGCATTTTTCAATTTCAATATATAGGCTTATATAATTAAGGGGGGCTCCGAGAAAGATGAACTGATTGAGGTTTTTCTGGATGGCTGGACATTTTTGTGAAAAGTTACGTAAGAAACAGTCAAAAAGGGTCTTAAAGTTATTTTAACGGAAAGTTTTTGTACGCTTATACTGAATTTCAGTCACTGCTCTTTGTTTAGGGTGTACAGCTATTTCTACAGGAGAAGAATAAAACCCTTAATCAGCAAGTGTAATGAAAAGAGAAAATTTTGTCTAATAGTGCCAGATCTAAATAATTTTAATTTGCTGCCATGTTGTGAACTACTTTGACGTTTTAGTATGTCACCTTTTGTGTTGTTTCGGTTTCATAACAATACCTTTTTTCTTTCACTGGGCTATTAGAATTCTTGAATTTAAAACGGTTATTTCTGGAATTATTTTTCCATCAGAAAATCTTTAGTGGAGAGCAAAAATCTTCTTGCTGGGAAAGAACTCCTTACTTTTTTTGAACATTTTCAGCTTAATGACGGCGGTATAAAATTGTCTTTGTCCCATTCGCTCAGCAACCTAAGAAAGTTTCATAAGAAACTAATCATAAAAACGTAACAAAATAAAAGAATTTGTTTTAAGTTTATGCAATAATTATTTTAATGATCGAACTCACATCCCGATCGGCGGTTAATTGTTGGATTTGGGTTTGAGCCTGCATAAGTTGACCTCGGAGTTGATTGATCAACAACTGAAACAATACAAGATAAAGGCAAAAGTGAAATGAATACGAACTTAATTGATGTATAACTAGCAAGAACAAAACAGTATAGATGCCTTGCAGGAACAAATAGAGCTATAAAAGAAATCAAAAATCAAAAAGAAATCAAAAAGAAATCAGAAATAAAAAAGAAATAAAAAAGAAATAAAAAATAATAAAAAAATCTAAAAAAAAAAAAAAAAAAATCAAAAAAAAAATCAAAATCAAAAAAATCAAAAATCAAAAAGAAATCAAGAAATCAAAAAAATAAATCAGAAATCAGAAATCAAAAAAGAAATCAGAAATCAAAAAGAAATCAGAAATCAAAAGAAAATCAAAAAAATCAAAAGAAATCAAAAATCAAAAAAAATCAAAATGAAATCAAAATCAAAAAGAAATCAAAAGAAATCAAAATCAAAAAAAAAAAATCAAAAAATCAAATCAAAAATCAAAAACAAAATCAAAAATCAAAAGAAAAAAATCAGAAATCAAATAAATCAGAATCAAAAAAAAAATAGAAATCAAAAGAAAATCAAACAGATAGTAGCGAAAGATAATTCATTTTCTTTTTAAAAATGAAATGAAAATTGAAAAAAATTCAATTTCCTTTCTTTGATATGTGAAAGAAAATTGAAAAATAAGTCAAATTTCTATTTTCTATTTGAAATAGGAATTGAACTAAAATGATATTTTTGGAAATTTTTGACGAGTTAGGGCGCTCTGGGCGCTCTCACCTTTGGTCCAGCTCTTTTGAATGGGAGCCACGTTACCCAAATCCTCACCGCCAGTCATTGCTCATCGGTCCGTAATTCTTATCCGTGTTTCGAATCGAAAGTTTTTCTTTTTAAAATGGAATTTTAAATTTTAAATCTTTTTTTCTTTTTTCTTTTCCAGAAGCAAAATTGAAATATGAACCAATTTTCTTTTTCCTATACTAAATAGAAAAGTAAAGTTGAATCGCGATTTCGTGGGTTTTTTCTCCTCAGGGGCCTCCACCCTTGTCCATTGTCTGTTTCTCCTGCTCCTTTTAAACTCCTGCCGATGCCAACACATTACACCTAAAGACAAACGAGAAAGACACTGGTGCTGCGATGTCATTCGTGACAAGAAAGAGCAGAACAAACAAACAGACAGACAATGAACAAGAGAGGAGGCCCCTGTGGAGAAAAAAAAACGCCCGGGTACACCCACAAAATAGCGATTCAACTTTATTTTCTATTTAGTTAGGAAAGAAAATTGGTTCATATTTCAAGTTTGCGCTGCAAAGAAAAAAAAAAAAGAATTTCAAATTAGAATTCCATTTAAAAGAAATTCGACGGACATGAAATGACCTGCGGTGTGAGGATGGTAACGTGGTGGTTCCCATCAAAAGATAACTACCAAAGGTGGCGCCCAGAGCGCCAACTCGTCCAAAATTTCTAAATATATCATTTTAGTTCTATTCCTTTTCGATCGTAAAATGAAATTTGACTTTTTCATTACTTTCACATATCAAAAAAGAGATTAATTTTTTTCATTTCATTTTTTAAAAAGAAATTCAATTAAACTTCCTTACACGGATTAAACAAACAAAAAAAACCACAAAATAAAAAATCAGAAAATCAAAATAAAACAGAATCAAAAGAAAGCAAAGAACTCCGAAATCAAAAATAATCAAATCAAAAAATAATCAGAAATCAAACAATAATTCAAAAATCAAAAAAAAATAGAAATCAAACGAAATCAAAATAAATCAAAATCAAAAAAAAAATAGAAAATCAAAAATCAAAAAGAAATCAAAATCTCGTACACCTAATTTTTAGTGATTTGACCCTCGATTTTACCAATCTTGGCGAATTAACGAAAGAAAGTAAGGAAACAATGTAAGATGTAAAAAATTAATCAATTAAATAGAAATTATCAAGATAATAATAAAATAAAAGATAAAAAGCTATTATGACTAACATAGGTACATAATGAGAGAATTATTCAAAACAGAAGATCAATTAAACTTAGCCGTGCCAAAAGAAAGCAAGCTTGATATTGTAATCTTACCCTGGTACAAGTATCGATGTGGTTGAGCACCACATTTTTGAAAACAAATCCCGCAAGGCGGTCAGTCGTGGTATTTGCACGGCGGCCTCCGTTAATTGGCCCTTAATTGGTTTATGATATCTTTGAGATTTTTTAATTTTTGAAACTACAGATTTTCAGCGGGAAGCTTTGAAGCAATTTTATCATTATAAACAAATTTATTTTCAATTTTTTTTTATCTTGGCTAGAAATAATTTCTGCGATTTAAAAGAAATAAAGTAAAAATAATGTCAAAAATAAAAGAATAAATCAATTTATTTCAAATTCACAAACAGTGATAAATGTAAGATAAAGATACAATATGAATTCTTTACAGGTCCAATCAAATGAGCTAACTCAAGGTTGTTTCGGTGGTCCATTATTATCATTTGTCTTGTTTCTGTCAACAAATCGAAAAGGGGCAAATTCAAAACACCCACGTCTCACATTATAAAAAGTACTTTTTAGGATTTTACAGAGCAGAGTGTAAATTCGACTACATATAGTTACGAATCGGCCGCTTGAAATGTTCGATTTGGATAAAGTTTGTTCAAAAAATCTGATTTATCAACGGGCTGGTGGTTGTCTCTTTATCGGGAAGTGGACCCTACGTGGGACTCGAAATTTGCAAAAAAATAACCCTGAATGGGACTGAAATTCCAAAATTTTCTCAAATTTTCTACTTTTTCCCCAATTTTTTCAAAAATAGGCACCCTACGAGGGACTGATTTTTCTATTTTGCTGTTTTTGCGACCCTTCCTGGGACTCGTGGAGGTTAAAAAGGTACCCTGACCAGCGGTGCATCCCTGTAACCCATCTTGCCCTAGTACCCCCCCCCCCCGGGCTTTTTACTTTAGATTATTTTTCTCGGAAATATCTTTTCAACAGTGTATTGCATTTTAGTATAGCTTTAAATGCTGAACTGCCAAACTACTTTTGAGACACATTTTCAGAACTGAGGGAGGCGTTCGTCGTTGAAGAAATTGACGCAACAAGATTTTCAGCCTTAATTTATGCTTATTTATATTCTTAGACTTAGATTTATCTATTTTCTTTGGGTTCATGAAAATTTTGAGGTCGGAACATTGATTCAGCTTAAAGAAAAACCTTTTTTTGCAATTTGGCGTAGCCTGTACCAGACGACCACGGCTTTTTCCTCGACACCGTTAGTGATCAAAAAATCGCGTGTTGGGATAGAGATAGGCTAAATTTGGCGCCGCAGGCGAAAATCATTGGTCTAAGAAATTGCAAACAGCTTTAAAAGTAACCTAAAAAGGTCAGCGTTTAGTTGTACGAATTTGCATTTGAGTTTGGAGGTATGCTTAGCATTACGCCTATTTTTTACCGAATTTGAGCCTCAGAAAAAAGTGTATTATGTAGACCAGTAAGTACTGTAAAATACTAAAATATTTGAAAAGAAAGTATATTTCCAGATAATTTGAATTAAATCTATCATGTGTGAAATGGTCATATGTCATAGGAAGAAAAAGTCATCACTCGGTATGAATTTAAAATAGCCACATTTTAATCCGCCTGAAAGAAATTGTCCCGGAATTGTATTTTGTTTATGGTTCATTAGATATAAGTCTCCTTTCGTTGTCGAAGCCCAAAGTAGAAAAGGGAAGAAATTTGATAGATCCTAGATAATGTTCATCTTACAAGCTTCTCAACCCACCTCTCCTAGTTAGGGTGGGGCTGGAGTTAAAAGAAGCCTGTTAACCTGGTTGCTAAAGGATTAGATAAAAATAATAATTGCACTTACCTCTATAAAGATCAACCTGTGAGGGTTGTCTGGCCCTCTTGCAGCGCACGGTATATTGAATTTGGTGTACGGGTACACCTGAAAGAAAATCATTGAAAACTTTGATTACATGTTTTATATGAGCATATTTGTTTGGAAAACAGTCTCCACTGGCCTGAGGTGAGCTGAATCCAACACTGGCAGTAATGGCACTCTTACAACAACACTGGTCTCAACGAGATGGGGGGTCTCAAAAAATATATAACAACAACTGCATTAAAGTTATTTAAATAGCTCTCTAAATTTTTGACCATTGACTTTAGTAACGGGGTTAATGGAATAAAATTATCTCACATCTCTTTCCCTTGTTAATCTTACAATTTCTCCCCTCATGTTGTTGATGAGTTGAAGTTCACCGATTACGTTCTAAAATAAATTAAACAACAGAATAAAATCGAAACAGCTCTATATTACATACCGAATACATATAATCGAAAGCTTTTTTGCTTCGTTGATAAAGCTAAAAAAATACACAGTTAAATTTGCGAAAATTATCGATACTCAATGGTCTTAAAGCTATTAAACTAAATTTGGCTTTAAAGTCTTTTCCAAAGCAAAATTCATTGAAAATTGCTTGGATTGGTTGTAAAGGAAGCTAATGTACTCTTTAGGCAAAGGTTTTTCAGACAAGTTGAAAAAATAAAAAAATATTTAATGCAATATGTTAACCATTGCCAGCAATTGCTGTTTGAAGAAAATAATTTTCTGGTTTTCATTGACGATGAACTAATTTGGAAAATTAACGTAAAAAGGTAAAATACATTGTCGAATGTAAAAATTTAATCAATTAATTAAAATAGTGATAAATATAAGATAAAAATACAAAACTAATTCTTTGCACGTCCAAGGACGGGAAATTGCCGCCATTAAATGGTCCATGTCAATGACGGTACCAGGTTTTTCGTAGCTTCGAGTGATAACGAATGGAAGTATTCATGATAAAAGGTTGATTTCGAAATTTTGAATCCATGGTAAGGAATATTGAAAAGTTTAGTTGAGGATCTTTTTCTACATTTTTTGCTACCATTTTAATGCCAAACTACAGATTTTTAGCAAGAGTTTTTGAGGAAATTGTAATGATAAGTGAATTTATTTTAATCGTTTTAATATTGACGAGAACTAATTTGGAAAATTAACGTAAAAAAGTAAAATACATTGTCGAATGTAAAAATTTAATCAATTAATTAAAATAGTGATAAATATAAGATAAAAATACAAAACTAATTCTTTGCACGTCCAATGACGGGAATTGCCGCCATTAAATGGTCCATGTCAATGACGGTACCAGGTTTTTCGTAGCTTCGAGTGATAACGAATGGAAGTATTCATAATAAAAGGTTGATTTCGAAATTTTGAATCCATGGTAAGGAATATTGAAAAGTTTAGTTGAGGATCTTTTTCTACATTTTTTGCTGCCATTTTAATGCCAAACTACAGATTTTTAGCAAGAGTTTTTGAGGAAATTGTAATGATAAGTGAATTTATTTTAATCGTTTTAATATTGACGAGAACTAATTTGGAGAATTAACGTAAAAAAAGTAAAAAGCATTGTAAAATGTAGAAATTAATCAATTAATTAAAATTTAAAAAGAATGATATATTGGCCCTTTTTAATTTTTATAGGCTTCTGCTCATCCTCTAGCGAAAAAGTTTCTTATAGAAAGTATAGTATTCCTATAGGAAGTATAGGTCTGCGAATCAGACTACCCTTCTTACGCCGGCCCTTTTCGATTGGCGTTATTTTTGGGCTCGTGGCGTAATAAGGGCCGGTGTATACCAACATTTTGCAATTTTTATGTAAAAGTGGTGTTAAATTTTGACCATTTTTCTCAATTTAAAGGGTTTTAGGCATGATTAAAGGATGCAGAAAGATGACATTTTAATGTAAATTTATATAATATTCACTGTTTTAAAGCCTGAATAGCGATTTTCACAAGTTTTGACGTTATTTACGGCCCTAATTAGGCTGTGACGGAATAAGGGCCGGTGTAAAAAGGGCCGATAAGGTAATGATTATACTAGAATTATTTAACTAATGAGTTAATGCCGAGAAAAGTAGATAACAGACAAACGAACAAACAAACATAGGTTAATTTAAAGGACCTACGAGGTAGGTCCAAAAAGGAAAATAGTGTTCCATTTCAAAATGCTTTTAAAATTCTTACCAAAAGGAAAAATTATAAAAAGAAAGAAAAAGAAATTTCATGTTTTCACGGTTTTCATTTTAAAGTTGAAAATTGACCAATTGAAAGGTCAATGTAAAATAGGTGCAACAAGAATTGCCGTGTGCTAAGAAATCGCAAGCGAAAAAGCTTCATGTGAAAATTGAATAGTTCTGATTTAAGCGTAATATAATAGTGTATGTAATTAACATAATTACCAAAGCGGAGTAACCAACCAGAACGTCAGCCAAAAATAGATTACAAAGTTCTCCTGTACCAGGCTTTGAATAGATCAAATTCATTGAATAATTGGGTAAATATGAAAAGTAAGCTCCCTCTCCAAAAAGACAATTCTTCACAAGGCGTGGGTCAAATGATTGATGGCATATAAGAGACGCGGCTTTTTCATTGGTACCGTGCCAGAGCTGCATCTCATTTATGAAACCATTGTTTACCTCCTTTATTATGTCTTTTTTTCCTGTATAAATTTGAAGAAAAATCTCTAGCATACATCTCTACCTCTCTTGGTGGCTAAGAAATTGGAAATTTTGAATCCATGGTGAGGAATATTAAAAAGTTTAGTTGGGGATCTTTACATTTTGTGTTACCATTTTTATACCAAACTACAGATTTTTAGTAAGGATTTTTAAAGAAATTATTATAAGTGAATTCATTTAAATCGTTTTAACGTTGACGAGAACTAATTTGGAAAATTAACGTAAAAAAGTAAAATACATTGGCGAATGTAAAAATTTAATCAATTAATTAAGATAGTGATAAATATAAGATAAAAATACAAAATTAATTCTTTGCACGTCCAATGACGGGAATTGCCGCCATTAAATGGTCCATGTCAATGACGGTACCAGGTTTTTCGTAGCCTGGAGTGATAGCGAATGGAAGTATTCATGATAAAAGGTTGATTTCCAAATTTTGAATCCATGGTAAGGAATATTGAAAAGTTTAGTTGAGGATCTTTTTCTACATTTTTTGCTGCCATTTTAATGCCAAACTACAGATTTTTAGCAAGAGTTTTTGAAGAATTTGTTATGATAAGTGAATTCATTTTAATCGTTTTAATATTGACGAGAACTAATATGAGTAATTAACGTAAAAAAGTAAAAAGCATTGTAAAATGTAGAAATTAATCAATTAATTAAAATTTAAAAATGATATATCGGCCCGTTTTAATTTTTATAGGCTTCTGCTCATCCTCTAGCGAAAAAAGTTTCTTATAGAAAGTACAGTATTCCTATAGGAAGTATAGATCTGCGAATATTGTGCAGTGATCTCTGACTTAGGTTAGGGCCTATTCCCATTTTTGGGAAGGTGTATGTCTTGTCTTGTCTATGTAAAAGTGGTGTTAAATTTTGACCATTTTTCTCAATTTAAAGGGTTTTAGGCATGATTAAAGGATACAGAAAGATGACATTTTAATGTAAATTTTACTGTTTTAAAGCCTGAATAGCGATTTTTACAAATTTTGGGGTTATATACGGCCCTAATTGGCTTAAGCCCAAAATTAGGCTGTGACGGAATAAGGGCCGGTGTAAAAAGGGCCGATAAGGTAATTATTATACTAGAATTATTTAACTAATGAGTTAATGCCGAGAAAAGTAGATAACAGACGAACAAACAAACATGGGTTAATTTAAAGGACCTACGAGGTAGGTCCAAAAAGGAAGTTGATTCAGCCTGTGCAGTTGCAGTGTATGCACTTCGTAGCATATAGGTCATAAAGGGGGGGGTATTATAGTTTGTTCATAAAATCTGATTCATCAAACAAACGAGACTAGTGTTTTCGATTCACCGATCTGTAAGTCTAGATGGAACCTTTTGCAATAACTGAAGATTTCGGATTATTTTTTCAAATTTAAATAAAATTGTGGCACTGGTCCTGCCATTGCGCCAGCTCCTCTTACAGCTACATGATTTCCTGAAGAAGTGGTTAGTGGCGTAGCATTTTTCAATTGGAATATATAGGTCACGATGAAATCCCACAAGATGCACATGCTATGTTTATTTCAACCTTATCAAATGAAAGTAATTCAACATAACTAACGTCCTTCAACAATCTGATACAAATGATGATTTATGTGGCATTGATCCTGCCAATTCTGCAGCTCTTCTTGCAGTTGCAAGTTCTCCTGGTAAATAAACATAATTAAGTAAACTGTAACTGTACTCTTGTTTCTCGCTGCCATTTTTATTTTTCAAACTACAGATTTTCAGCGGGAAGTTTTGAACCAATTTTATCATGATAAACAAATTTATTTTTAATCTTTTTTATCTTGGAGATATAAAAGAATAAATCAATTTATTTCAAATTCACAAACAGTGATAAATGTAAGATAAAGATGCAATATAAATTCTTTGCAGGCCCAATCAAATGAGCTAACTCAAGGTTGTTTCGGTGGTCTGCCATTATTATTTGTCTTGTTTCTGTCAACAAATCGAAAAAGGACCAATTCAAAACACCCACTTCTCACATAATAAAAAAGTACCTGTTGGGATTTTACAGAGCAGAGTGTAAATTCGACTACATAGTTACGAATCGGACGCTTGAATTGTTTGATTTGGATAAAGTTTGTTCAAAAAATCTGATTTATCAACGGGCTGGTGGTTGTCTCATTACTGGGAAACGGGAAGGTGGCTGTTCAACTGTGAAAAAAGTCATCGAAAGTGTTTCTTTCAAAAAAGGGCCAATAGCCCCGGTTATGCTGTCTGAAGAAAATAATTTTATGGTCTTTTATACCAAACTACAGATTTTTAGCAAGAATTTTTAAAGAAATTATTATAAGTGAATTCATTTAAATCGTTTTAATCTAGACGAGAACTAATTTGAAAATTAACGTAAAAAAGTAAAATACATTGTCGAATGTAAAAATTTAATCAATTAATTAAAATAGTGATAAATATAGATAAAAATACAAAATTAATTCTTTGTATGTCCAATGACGGGAATTGCCGCCATTAAACGATCCATATCAATGACGGTACCAGGTTTTTCGTAGCCTGGAGTGAAAATCAATGGTAGCACTCATAAAAAGGGTAACTTCGAAACTTTGAATCCATGGTGAGAAATATTGAAAAGTTTAATCGAGGATCTTCTTCTAAATTTTGTACACTATGTTAATGTCAAACTACAGATTTTTAGCAAAAATTTTTGAAGAAATTGTTATGATAAGTGAATTCATTTTTAATCGTTTTAATATTGACGAGAACTAATTTGAAAAATTAGCGTAAGTAAAAAACATCGTAAAATGTAAAAATTTAATCAATTAATTAAAATTTAAAAAGAGTGATAAATATAAAATAAAGATACAAAATTAATTTTTTTGCAGGAGCAATGACGGGAATTGCCCATGAGAGTTGCTCATGAGGGTTCACTTTTGAAGAATGCGTGTTTTTATAAAAAAATGGCCAAATTCGATATTTATGAGCACATTATCAATTACTTAAATATTAGCTTTTTTCGAGATTAGCTCTTTGATTCTTTATGATTTTTTGCACAAAGATGCAAAACTATAAACCCTCGAATGTGACGGAGCTCGACTTTCGTAAAAAAAAATTTGGGCAAATTTGGGCCTAAAAACGGCTAAAAACGGGTATTTTGGACTTTGTGAATAATTGGATCATTAACTTTTTCTGATTTTTTGCATGAAAGTAGGCTACCATCATAGGTAAAAGATGGCTATAGCAGAATTTTTCAAAAAGTCAAAGTCTTGAATATGAAAGAATATTTCAAGAGCATAAAAATTTTGGTTTCTAAACGTTTTTTTATGAGGAACAAACAACTAATTTTAATAGATCGTCACTATTTTTGTTCTGAATGATTGTTTAATGGTCACGCTTACGTATATATCAATTATATATATGTGCTAAATGCATAACCAGGTAGGTCCATAAAAGCATCACTTGTTTATTTCTAAAGAGTAAAGAAGATGATAAATTGCAACTAAAGGGAGTACAAAGGACGAATTCGAAAAAGGACGAATTCAGACATCCACGTCTTGCACAGTAAAAAAGTACTTGTTGAGATTTTACAGAGCAGTCAGAATGTAAATTCGACTGAAATTGCAAATCGGCCGTTTGAATTGTTCGATTTGGATAACGTTTGTTCATAAAATCTGATTTATCCAACAAACGAGACTATTGTTTTTGATTCACCGATCTGTAAGTTTAGATGGAACCCTTCGCAATAACTGAAGATTTGGGATTCTTTTTTCAAATTTAAATAAAATGAGATTTTTACCTGGTATAGGTGTAAGTTGATATGGCACTGATCCTGCCAATTCTGCAGCTCTTCTTGCAGTTGCAAGTTCTCCTGGTAAATAAACATAATTAAGCAAAAGGAAGTGGTTAGTCCCGTAGCATTTTTCAATTTCAATATATAGGCTTATATAATTAAGGAGGGCTCCGAGAAAGATGAACTGATATTGAGGAAATTTGGTCTAATAGTGTCAGATCAAAATAATTTTGATTTGCTGCCATGTTGGGAACAACTTTGAAGTTTTAGTATGTTACTTTTTGTGTTGTTTCGGTTTCAAGACAAAATCTTTTTTTTCGACTGGACTATTTGAATTCTTGAATTATAAATTTTTATTTCTGGAATTACTTTTCCATCCGAAAAACTTATTTGGAGAGCAACAAGTCTTGTGGGTCAGTCAACTTATCTTTTTTAAAAATTTTCAGTTTAACGATGATGGTATAAAGTGTTTTTTTGTCCCACTTGCTCAGCAACCTGAGAAAGTTTTATAAGAAACTAATCATAAAAAGGTAACAAAATAAAGAAATTTGTTTTAAGTTTATGCAATAAGTATTTTAATGATCTAACTCGCATCCCGATCGGCGGTTAGCTGGCGTATGTGGTTCTCAGCCTGTATAAGTTCGCCTCTGAGTTGATTGATCAACAACTAAAACAACACTATCTATAGGCAAGAGTGAAATGAATACAAGAACAAAACAGTATAGATGCTTTGCAGGAACAAATAGAGCTATAAAAGCTAGTAGCCTACTAATGAAGCCTTAAAAAGAATTGCAATTTTGAATCTATGTAAGGAATATTTGGAAATTTACTTGTGGATCTTCTTCTTAAATGTTTTATGCAGCCATTATACCAATCTTGGCGAATTAACGAAAGAAAGTAAGGAAACAATGTGAAATGTAAAAAATTAATCAATTATATAGAAATTATAAATATAATAATAAAATAAAAGATAAAAAGCTATTTTGACCAACATACATAATGAGAGAATTATTTAAAACAGAAGATCAATTAAACTTAGCCGTGCCAAAAGAAGGCAAGCTTGATATTGTAATCTTACCCTGGTACAAGTATCGATGTGGTTGAGCACCATTCCGGTAGTGCACAATTAAACGTATTAATCGTCAGCCGTGCAAAATTACTCGAATCTGATTGGTTTAGAGGAGTGCAATTAATCGTTAATTGCACTATTACCACTTTTTGCACTCTTCGGCGGGGGGATACTTCTGTCCCCTTATTCTTTTCTCTCCCAAGTTCTGTGTCAGATACTTTTTTTACTATATAATAAAAAACAAAGACATTTTTTTTCTTCAATATAAAAAAGAACAAAGAAAAATTATACTGCAATGTTTTCTTTTTAAACAAAAGAAAAAAACTATGATTTACTAATGATTATTTACTGACGATTACCTCGGAATCGTATGTTTTGTCGTGCAATTAACGATTAATCACTCGTAACAAAGGAGAAAATACCGTAATTTGCACTCGTCCTTCGGACTCGTGCAAATTACTATTTTCTCCTTTGTTACTCGTGATTAATCGTTAATTGCACTCCAAACCATACGATTACTAGTACTAATAAAATAATAAAATAAAAGATAAAAAGCTATTTTGTCTAAGATAGGTACATAATGAGAGAATTATTCAAAACAGAAGATCAATTAAACTTGCCGTGCCAAAAGAAGGCAAGCTTGATATTGTAATCTTACCCTGGTACAAGTATCGATGTGGTTGAGCACCTTTCCGGCAGTGCACAATTAAGCGTATGTATTCTCCACCATCCTCTTAAATATACTGAGAAATAGAACATATTCAAACATTAACACACATTATCACACCTCTTTAGGTCCATTGACATATTTCATTAAGACATATAAAAGGCGGATTGGCGTGTAAAAGCTGCGCCTACGATTTAACCTTTAAAACAACATTAGGTAAGAAGAAAAGTAGAGTTTAAAAGGTAAAATTATGTAAAATTATAAAATAATTTCAAGTTTTTGCAATGAATATTTTAATAATTGAACTCAATTCCCGCAAGTTGGTCAGTTGTTGTATTAGCGTCTAGGTCTGCACCGATTGAGCTTGATTGGTTTATGATAGTTCTGCGATCTTTTTGTACGTTTCTCGCTGCCATTTTTATTTGAAACTACAGATTTTAAGCGGGAAGTTTTGAAGCAATTTTATCATGATAAACGAACTTATTTTTGATAATCTTTTTTAATTTTGGCTAGAAATAGAATTATAGTAATAAAGTAAAACTAATGTGTAAGATAAAGATACAAAAAAAAAATTTGCTTTCAATCACCGGGATTGCGGCCATCAAATGCTCTGCAGCGACGACACTTCCTCTTTTGAATGTTCCCATATAAGGTCGATTTAGTCTAAACAGTCTATACATGGACCTCTTCTGAAACAAGATTTTACTCTTTTTCAAATCTGAAAAAATAGGATTACCTGGTACAAATGCAAATTAATGGCACTGATTCGGCAAATTCTGCAGCTCCTCTTGCAGTTGCAAGTTTTCCAGAGCTAGCTCCAGATTGTTTGCCATTTTGTTTTTCTTTAATTGTTTCTGTCAACGAATCGAAAACGGACGGTCCAATGACTGGAACTGCTGCCATCAAATGGTCCATATCGATGGCGGTACCTGGTTTTACGTAACCTGGAAAGATAATGAATGGAAGATTTCATAATAAAAAGATGATTTCCAAATTTTGAATCCATGGTGAGGAATATTAGTCCTGCAGCAATTTCAATATATAGGCTTATATAATTAAGGGGGGCTCCGAGTAGGATGAACTGATATTGAGTTTTTTCTGGATGGCTGGAAAAGTTACGTAAAAAACGACCAAAAAGGGTCTTAAAGTTATTTTAACGGAATGTGAGTTTTTGTACGGTTATGCTAAATTTCAGTCACATTCTCTCTGGTGTATAGCTATTCATACAGGACTACCTGGTGAACAGAATAAGAATAAAACCCTTTATCAGCCAGTGTAACAATACAAAATAAAATTTTGTTTAAAAGTACTCAATAGTGCCAGATCTAAACAATTTGTTGCTATGTTGGGAATTACCTTTTGTGTTGTTTCGGTTTCAAGACGATATCTTTCTTCTTTCCTGGACTATTTGAATTCTTGAATTTTAAATGTTTATTTCTGGAATTATTTTTCCATCAGAAAAACTTTAGTGGAGAGCAACAAGTGTTCTTGCTGGAAAAAACTTTTTACTTTTTTGAATATTTCAGATTTAGGACGGTGGTATAAAATGGTCATTTTTTTGTCCCGCTCGCTCAGCAACTTGAGAAAGCTTCACAAGAATATTATCACAAAAAGGAAACATAATAAAAAAATTTGTTTTAAGTTCATGCAATAATTATAAATTATGTAAAATTATAAAATAATTTCAAGTTTTTGCAATGAATATTTCAATAATTGAACTCAATTCCCGCAAGTTGGTCAGTTGTAGTATTAGCGTCTAGGTCTGCACCGATTGCGCTTGATTGGTTTATGATAGTTCTGCGATCTTTTTGTACGTTTCTCGCTGCCATTTTTATTTGAAACTACAGATTTTAAGCGGGAAGTTTTGAAGCAATTTTATCATGATAAACGAACTTATTTTTGATAATCTTTTTTGCTTTCAATCACCGGGATTGCGGCCATCAAATGCTCTGCAGCGACGACACTGCCTCTTTTGAATGTTCCCATATAAGGTCGATTTAGTCTAAACAGTCTATACATGGACCTGATATTGAGGTTTTTCTGGATGACTGGAAAAGTTACGTAAAAAACGACCAAAAAGGGTCTTAAAGTTATTTTAACGAAATCGTGGTCATTAAGTATTCAGTTGATGCCTTTCGGAAGTTTGTTTGTCAATATGAAAATAATGCTGAAAATGATCCAGTTATAAATGTGATGAAACACTTAATTTATTTCTATGACGTCCTCTGATGCCCCATTCCATTAGAAGCAAACCCATTATAGGGTCATAAAATCTTCGTTCACCCGTAAACTTTCCTCATCGTTTAAACAAAATATGATTCTCTCGACACATCGTACATGTTGATTTGTGAAAGGAAATAGGAAGTTATCGGTCCAGTAGCCATTTTTAGCTCCGCTTCCAGAGTTTATGCCTTATTATGCTGGTGTAGTTTATGTATTCAAGGAACATACTGATTTAAGGTGCCAAAATCGAGTCCACGTTTTTAACTGTTTGAATCTTCTAGAAACCTAAACCGGTTTAAATCAAATCAACTTATTGGCTGAGTCATACCTGTTCGGCATTATGTCCATGTTAGTCAGTGTGCTCAAAATGCAATTAGATCATGTAGAGCCTGATGCTATTCTTTGTGTAGTGGCTTGTGTTCAATTTGGTCTCTCAAGTCTTTATAATGACCTCTTCTCTTTGTCAATGCACGCTTTAACAGTTAATTTATTAACGAAAAATGACAATTTTTTCAGGTTTTCTCGTTCGTTCGTTCCCTTGTTTCATCCTTTCATTGACCCCTTCCTCGGTTCACTCACTCCTTTCCTTATCGGAGAAAGCTACGGTACTTTGCTCTTTTTCCGGATCTTTTTATTGACCTTTTAGACTATTTCTACTTCTATATTGTAGGGGAAAATTACCTCAATAAAAATGGCCGAAAAAGGGCTTTAAAGTTTTAAAGCAGTGTCAGTTTTCATACGCCTGTGCTAAATTTCGGTCAAGTGTTCTTTATTCAGGGTGTACAGGACAACCTAGTGACAGGGTGTACAGGACAACTTGGTAAACAGGAGAAGAATAAAACCCTTAATATCAGCAAGTGATATAAAAACAGAAAATATTGTCTAACTCACCAGTGCCAGGTCTAAATAATTTTGATTTAGCATGTTTGTTTAATACTTTTCTAATTACTAAACATGGTTTCAGCCCCCAGAAATCTGAAAGGCACCTAGGCCAGGTTAGTAGTAGGGGCTAATGTTTTGCAATTCTTTGGGGTTACCTATTCATTAAGGGTACCTAGCTGTCTTGATGGAGGCTCTGGGGGCTGGTGATATATATTATATATTTTCCAAATCGAATATTTCAAAATATTTCAAATTATAGCACCTAGTTTCCCATCCAATTTCTTTCGTTTCCCATCACGCCATCTTTTGCTATATTTTTCTAATTTGATTGTTTTGATTTACAGCCGCCATCTTTATAGCATAACAACAAAGATCATCAAGATTTTAGGAATGACAAAAGAACAAAAAGTGTCAATTCAAAAAAATTATCGGCTGAATTGGGTACCTAACTCAAAGCAATTTCTCAAGGGGACCTAACTCGTTGGGGGCACAATGCTTCAATGCATCTGAAAAGTGGGCTGAAACCATGCTAAAAATGGACAATAAGAACGACAAAAAAACTACAGTCATCGCAGATTTTACAGACTTATTCACAAATCGACCGTTTATTTGGCTTGTTCGATTTGGATCATGTTTGTTCATAAGATGCGATTTATCAAATAAACCAAAACTAGTGTTTTTGATTCACCGATAGACCCCTTCTGAAACTTAAATTTGGGATCTTTTTATCAATTTGAAATTTAGATTATTAGCTGGTAACTAACAGAGCTGACGGCTTTGTTGTTTTTCAGTTTAGTGAAATGTGGAAGGAAGAATGAGTCTTCAAGAGCATTTGTATCAGAAAGCTTGTTCGGGTACAAACTTTGTGTAGGGTCGACGGAAAGCCATATTTCTTGAAAGTTTGTTACAATGTGCTTCGATGCTCGTTTGGAATGGTTTAGTACGTGTTGCAACCAATCCTCGAAATCTTCGGAAAAAGCGATGGTTTCTTATAAGTTGGAGGTTGATCATTCTTGTATTGGTTCAAACATTCATTGATAGAATTTTGTGCAGGTGAAAAGATAAGATCTCCGTTAACATAATTTTGTAAGGGTGTTACCTTGGCAATATTACAGTTCATGGCTTTGAAAAGTAAATGGTCAGCTCCAAATTTTGCATGGACTCTTTTGATGGGAAAGTCTAAGTCTTCGACACAAATTCGGCACGGTTTGCAAAAGAAGAAGTTAAATGGAATTTTAAAAATTAATTTACCCACTCGATTTGCTACCTTTGAGAGCATCAGTGCAAAATCTGTCGATTAACTAAACAATTAATAATTTTTCAACAAACTCTTCAACATCCAGTCTGATAAATTAAAACGACATCAAGGGTTATGAAATGGGTTACATGTGGTTTTTGTGGATTTTGAATGCAGATAACGAAAGAGTTTCAGACGACAAGATGATTCAAGCTTTGCAGATCCTTTTTCCCATTTGTGACATTCGGTCAGATGACGGTTTAAGCTTTAAAACTTTTTTTTTCCCAATGGATACAGATACACTCACCTTTTTCCCCTGATAAATAAAACCTACCAAGACAGAAGTCTGTCCCCGAGACTTTCTTTACCTAACTCTGTTTACGTTTCTTTATATTCCCAAGAAGGTTGATGTGGCAATAATCTTGCCATTGCGTCAGCTCTTCTTGCAGTTGCAAGTTCTCCCTGGTAAATAGACATAATTAAGTAAAATGTAAGATTTTGGATTCTTTTTTTTTCAAATTTAAATAAAATGGGATTATTACCTGGTACAAATGTAGATTTACGTGGCATTGATCCTGCCAATGCTGCAGCTCTTTATGCAGTTGCAACAAAGATTTATTATACACTGGATAAACGACTTATAAAACGATGGAGAGCGACCATTGTATTTTCTTTGTTTCAGAAAACAATGGATGTTCTAGCTTTGTCCGCAAAGGACAACTGTCATGGCGGCTCGAAGATGTCTGATTTTTGAAAATGTTTATCAGTCTTATTTTTTAAAAGTTCTCTAGCTCTTTCTTTTTGTACATTTACCGAAAAAAAAGTTTGAAAGTAAGGCTAGCATTTCGAGCTGGATACATTTGTGAAATCTAGTGTGAGAAAAACATCAATAGACAAGACATTCAGACAAAATGCTTATAATGACACAAAATTTTCAATTGGGAATATCTTTCCAAGACTGTCCCCAGAACAGCTGAAATTAATATACATAAGACTTGAGTGTCTTGGTTCCACTGTGGTATGAAAATCCTTTGGAGGCACGTGGTGGCAAGGTGGTTTTTTTGAGGTTAAAGTTTGAAAATTTCCGGTGTCAACATTCAATTTCTTATACACAACACGTCTTTTGCATCTTTCTCACAGCTTGAAACGTCATAACGACTTATGATTAGCAATTAAGTGGAAGAATCTGAATCTCATAGGAAAGTTTTAAGTCTCTTTTGGGAATTGGATGAGTGATTTTTGATAAGAAATGCAATAAAAATGCTTCGAAAATTCATTTAATGAGGGAAGGAGAGTGAACAATAATATCATTACTGCGGACATAGCTAGTACACGAGAAATTGGCAAAAATCTGTTACTTGTATATCCAGTGTATAATAAATCCTTGTAGATTTATGTGGCATTGATCCTGCCAATTCTGCAGCTCTTTATGCAGTGAGTTGCAAGTTCTCCTGGTAAATAGACATAATTAAGTAAACTGTAAGATATTGGATTCTTTTTTTTTCAAATTTAAATAAAATGGGATTATTACCTGGTATAAATGTAGATTTATGTGGCATTGATCCTGTCAATTCTGCAGCTCTTTATGCAGTCGCAAGCTCTCCTGGTAAATAGACATAATTAAGTAAACTGTAAGATATTGGATTCTTTTTTCAAATTTGGATGAAATACATGGTATGAACCCCCCCCCCCAGAGATTAGGGGGGACCTAATTTTTTTTTTACCATATTCTGGCTGGGGGCTGGCAAAATTTAATTTTTTAGGGGGTACCTATATTGCTGGGGGGACCTACAACTGCATGTGAAAGATCTGGGAGCTGGCTTTGTTTAAAATTGGGAGTAATCTTTTTCTGCTTTCAATCCACAGATTCATTGTTTTAGTCCAACTTTTATATCAAGAAAGTTTTTAAACATCTGTTCCGTTATATTTATATTCTACTGGGGGCTGAGAGGTTTTATGTCAGGGGGTACCTAATTTTTAGGGGAGGGCTAAATTTTCTGGGGGGACCTAGAACCCCTCTGCATACCATGGAAATAGAATTAACTGATAGAGGTGAAGTTTTATATAGCACTGATCCTGCCAATGCTGCAGCTCTTTATGCAGTTGCAAGTTCTCCTGGTAAATAGACATAATTAAGTAAACTGTAAGATTTTGGATTCTTTTTTTCAACTTTAAATAAAATGGGATTATCACGTAAGCTTATTTCACGAAGTGGTTATTTTAATTCATTATTAAGTGTTGCGCCATGATCTTATATTCCAATCTTTCGTGTATATATTTGTTTTCCACTTCACGGTCTATTGCTTAAACTGATAAATTGATCACCTGACTGAAGTCAGCATTTTGATTTCTTTGAAGCTTTGATCTTTTTCTATTTGAATCTTTTTTGTCTAGTTGTTTTCAATTATATTAAGATCTTGATTTTCTAGCACAGCTTTGTTACATCCTCAGTTTCAGTTATATGTACAATTTTAAATTTTACTTTTAACTTTTAGATTCCAGGGCGAATAATAGAATTGTTCGGCCGCCTTGATTTTCTTGATATGTTGCAATGGGTTGGTCTAAAAAGCAGGGTAGCCAATTGGGGTAGCCAATTGGGCTAGGTTGTGGGGTACCTAAATATTTTACAGACCAGAATAGAAATACCGAAAATGAATGCATAGAACCACATTTTACTGACCAGGGAGCACGAATCTGATTGATACTTAGATTGATCATGTATGATTACAAAGATAAACAAAGATATAAATTACCACGTGTTAATGCACGAGGAGTAAGAAACAAAGCTTCATTATAATAGAGCTATTTCAAAAGACTTTTTGTACCTATTATAAGCTGCCATATTTAAAAATTTTGAAAGGAATTGATTGTTTGAAACATCTAAACATGATTTAAATTAAACGATAGATTCAATAACAAAGGATTGTTAAGATATGACAAGATTAGAGATCATATGGCCCAAAGGCGATTCCAAAGCTATTATCATCGAATTACAGCTTCACGGAATTAACAATAAAAACATAAATAAAATCTAAATCTAAAATATTAAAAACTGTTTTGTATATATTTTTTATTCGGGTCTGTAAATTTTCAAACGAAGCCAAGAAGGAAGACAAAATGGCGCCAGGTCTCTTGAGAAGTAACAAAGTTCAGTACCTTTGGAAAAAAGGCTATTGTGGCTGAAGTTCGAAAGGAATCTTAAATTTTATTACATGGAATCATTAACAAGATGTTGTATAGTTATTTCCACATGAAAACAGGTTTCAGATTTCAAAAGTTTAGGCAAAAAGAGGTACCCCATAACCTAGCCCAATTGGCTACCCCATTGGCTACCCTGCTTTTTAGACCAACCCTGTTGCAATAGGTTAAAATTACAGAGTGCGGCTATTTTTTTTTTGAGTTTTGGTTATTTGATTGTGTTGCCGAGTATTCCATGCTGCTTTCGGATCTTGTAATGTCATGAAGGGAATGAGACTGTGGAGGGAATTGGTCAATATTTACAAGGTTTTGTTTCACGTCTCGGGCTAACTTGATCTTCATGTAAGTGCTATTTTCTTCATTTTCCTTGTCACTCAGTTTGACAAATTTTCTATAACAATGTCAGTCTTTTTAAGGCATTGTAGCTTTTGAGCAAATCCAACGATTCAAGTAAAGATTCTTCAAAAGACAATATTTAATAACAAATTTATTACAATAGATAAATTTATTATAAAATAGTTATATTAGCCTTTTGATTAGAATATATTTAATTCAAGAAATGGAAATATATGTTAAATATCATACAAGTAGTTGTAAAATTTGGTAATACTCACAAAGAAATATTCAATTTAAAAACTGTTTTTATTTCAAGTGTTTTTATCCTTAGGGGGTGGCTATGAAAAAGTCAGTTAAATTTACGCTGTTAATACTTTTACAAAATTTCATTAATGATTATTCATACTGTAATGATAGATATAGTACTTATCGTAACTACCAATATAGTAAATTTACGGATGTTTACATATCTACACATATGGTAAAGTCTGTCTAAAAATAATTTGCAGCTGAGACAAAAATGGCTGTAACTTTTGATAGAATTTGCATGAAGTTGCGATTTTGTACTCGTTGAAAAGATATTTGAGTGGAATATTATCAACCAAAAAATATTGAAAAATAAAGAAAAATGAAAATGAAAAATTAAAAAGAAAAAAATCAGCTTCTTGTAGAAATGTGGTATAATTACCATTTTCCCAGGAGTGATTCTTCAATCTTTGACCATCATCTGTGAAAAAACTTTCAAAAATAATCATTCCATCAAAAGATATCAAGCAAAGTGGGTTATTGGTTTATTGACGAAAGGTTGTCGTTTTTACTACTCTATTATAGATATCTTTTGAATGAATATTTTTGATAATGATATAAGATTGAAGAATCACTCCTGTGAAAATGGTAATTATACCACATTTCTACAAGAAGCTGATTTTTTGGACCGACCTGGAGATCCTATAAATTAACCGTTGTTCGTTCGTTCGTTCGTTCGTTCGTTCGTTCGTTCGTTCGTTCGTTAGTTCGTCCGTCCGTACGTTAGGGAAATTCCCCTTTTTAGGATTCAAATTGCCAGCCCATATTGCATACTTTGGTAGGTTCTCAGTCACCTCGTTGAGTTTGAATCAATTTCTAAACACATGATCTTATGACCTGTCATGTCAATGATTAATTGTGGACAAAATTTACTGACAAATAGGGCGTAGCCTCGATGCTAATAAGGAAAATTCCCTTTTTTAGGATTCAAAACACAAAAAAATTGCAAAGTTTGGCTTGTTTTCAGTCCCTCGTTGAATTTGGCAACATTCTAGCGGCAGAAATTTTCATGATTATCATAGTTTTTCAAAAAGACGAAATTTTCATGATTATGATGATTTTTTGTAAGTGGTTTTGAGCGATAGTATATAGATGGGTAAAGATGCTGGAGAAGAAGCGTGATTAGAGCGGGAAACAGCAAGCAACTCCCAAACAGCAAGCAACAGCCCGACCTTGCAAAAATCAAAATGGAATCATCTAGTAACGTTGAAGGTAAGAGACTTTAATTAATGGATGCTGAAATATTTCATCAAATATCTTAACTGCAAGGTCATATAATTAAACTGACTCATCCTGCCTGCCATAGCATAGGGCTATTCCAAAAAAAACAGGTATTGACCAACTTTTTCCACTATAAAATTTTGATTAACAAATTATCCCCTGGAAATTAGGGGGTAGACCCCTCTGGAAAGTGAGGGCTGTTAGGGTTAGGGTTAGGGTTAGGGTGATCGAAGCAATCAGACAGTAAATCCTGGGTAATAGTCGATTGCGATTCGATTGCGTTCGACAATCGAATTGCAATTATTCGATTGCGTTCAATTGCGTTCGATTGATTCGGCGTTCGATTCGTTCGATTCGTTCGATTCGTTCGATTTACGCTAAAGTAAAACAATTACGCACATGTAAATGGGTCATTGTTTGAGGTCTGGGAAAATTTCCGGGAGATAGCCTACCGGCAGTGCGCGGATCTAGGTGGGTTCCGCCTCCCCCGTAGATCTTTTTCTTGGGAAGTTGATCTTCAAATTAGTTTTCAAGGTTGGCTTGGCTCAAATTTTTTCATCTATGGCATAAATTTTAGGCAATTTCTCAAAGTTTTTGAAAATGTTGATTTCATTAAAAAGCGCCAGGTTATTTTTTTTGCTTGAGAGTCAAGTAAACGATATAGCGCTTTCGCAGCATTAATCTTTGATACGCATTTTGGCGGGACGCTAGTTTGGCTAACTGTCTGGGACCTCCCTGAAAAAGTTCGTCAATACCCCTGTATGGTTTAAAAAATGGAATAGCCCATTTAGCCTGTTATTGAAAACTGAAATCCATCATCTATTATCATCATCAGCCAACCACTCGAACAATGGACTGATGGAACTGATGGAAACTCCATCAGACGATGCCTAAAGTTCCAGTAAAAGAAATTAATCAAACTAATCAAACAATAATATACAATTTTTGAAGCAATAGCAGTTCGATTAGTTTGGTCAGTAAAAGTTTGATTAGTTTGATGATATTAAATGTTTATTGAACTGATTGTTGTACCGTAACCCATTTATGAAACTTGATCAAAAACTCACTTTAATCGTTTAATGGATTGGTTTAATTATAATTGGTTCTATCTAGTCACAGGGGGGGGGTCTGGTCAGACTGTAGTAAAATATCAGACATAGTGATGAGTAGTAAAAGGATTTTTTTACGAATTTTTAGGTCCAGACTAACCACCACCCAAATTCTTGGAAGAGGTATTTTACTACCCTGGTAGTAAAATTTTTTGGGACAATTTGACATAGAGACCACCTATTTTTTGGTTGCTTTTCGGACAGCTTTTACAAAAAAGCTTTAAAAAATTGTTATTTCTGCGGCACATTTTTCACCTAGTGCGAAAATTAATGTTTTGCCCTTAGAATTAGTCTTTTTCATATTGAAAAAAACATTTGAAAATTTTTTGTTTGCAGTAAACAATTTTCCAACAGAATTTTTTTTCAAATTATAAAAATTTTCAGATTTTTTCAGAAAAGTTACCCCAAAAATTAAAAAGAATACAAAAAATAGCTAAAATTTGCTAATTTTATCAGTTTTTACTACTCAGGTAGTAAAGGTTTTTCAAAAATGTATAAATAGATACCACCTATTTTGGTATTTTACTACCCTTGGTAGTAAAAAATTTTTTCCATTTTTTGTCACACCACCACGGTAGTAAACGTCATTATGTCTGAGATTTTACTACCGACCCCCCCCCCTGCCAGTCAACCAATGATTATCAATTGATGGTCAATATGTCAATCAATAAGTAATTGATCATATTAGCTGACATTTCACAAAATTTATTGACAAAAAGGGCGTGGCAGATTCACCTGAACCATCAAATTCACCAGAACCACCAACTCCACTAGAAGATTCACCAGTACATTTACCAAAACCTATAATTTCCCAGTGATTTTTTCTGGGGTCACATCTTGGGGCAAGTGGGTCACATCTTGTGGCAGCTTTTCGGGTCACATTTTAGGGCAGGTTTCACATCTGGGATAATACACATTATTTGCGCCTCTTTGAGGCAAGTAACCATTCAAAAAGTATTTATTTGACATATTTTGAGTTTTGATTATAAATATTTCGCGGATGAGGAGGCCCTTCCAAATTTCCATTGGGATTTAATTTCGCGGATGTTCGCGGATGAGACCCAAATCCGCGAAATTTAATCTCTGCGAAAGTTAATCTCATTAATGCTATGCTTTTTGCTTAAGATATTTAAAAAAATAATAATATTTTCTTTTATAAGCATTGTACTTGTAAGCATATCTAGGCTCGCAGATATGGGAAAAATTAAGCACACGGTAAGCATTACGTGAGCCTACAAATAATGTTTTTGTTCCTGATTTTGGCTTCTTTTGGCTAGAATTTTTTCAGATTTTCAGTATTTCCCAAATTTTTGCTTTGGATATAAGCATTTTTTAGCCTTATTAAGCTTTCCTCCTACAATAAAGGTCATAATATTTTGATAATTTTGGTTATTTAAACGTTTTTCAAGATTTGAAGTTCCGGCAAGGAAGTCGATTTTGGGCTATCTCTTTAATTTAATCGAATATTTCAATTTGGGAGGGGTTGACAGACTTCCAGGCTATATTCTGAGCCTTATTGGACTATCTTTGAACTTTTGGATCCTCAGATCCTAAGGTCTAGTTTTAAGTTCAGCATTAAAACTATACCCTTCCAACCTACTTTAGAGCACTTCCAAGTCGATTGTGGTTTAAAACTTCCCGGTGGATTTTTTTTTCTCAAATATTATGACCTTGATTGTAAGCATCCCTGAGCCTGTTTTTGGATTTTTGTATGCTTGTTTTTTTATAAGCATTGCACTTATAAGCATATCAAGGCTCAGATATGGGAAAAAATTAAGCATATAGCAGGCATTATATGAACCTACGAAAAATGATTTTTTCCTGATTGTGGCTGGAATTTTAGGGATATTCAGTATTTCGCTAAATTTATGCTTTAGATTAAGCCCCTCAAGCATTTTTCAGCCTTAAGCTTTCGACCTAAGCATTTCTGAGCCTGTTTTCGGATTCTTGTATGCTTATAAAAAAAAACATGTATGTTGAAGCCTAATTCACAAAAAAATGGGCCGAAAGAAACACAGTAGAAACTTAAAACTGAATGGAAGGAATTTTGACGGATTTTAACAAGCATTTTCTTTTTTTAAATTAGTCTTTAGTAGTATTTCAGAGTATTCCGAAAATGGTGATCATGTTTTACCTAGTTATGGATCAAATGATAAGGCCGAATTCAAATTCACTTTAGTCTGTTGTCCGAAATGAAGAACCTGTTTAGCCTAGCATGGATCTGAGAATAAATGGAGACAAAATAATTGAATGAAGCCGAAATTTATTCATAAAGTGAAATAACATAAAAATCGATGCATTGCTTTGGGGTAACATTGGGGATGTGCTGTGTACCTTAATTCTAATCAAAGAAGTGCACCATAATATTCTGTGCACTGTATGGGCTGAGCAGTCAGGACAACGGCACTCGGAAATTAAGGAGGCCCTAAGGTCATTAGACATGGGATAATTTTATGCCGAAGGTGAACCAACATCCCTCGAGGAGGCGATGATAAAAGAAAAGTTACAAAAAAGCTTCACTGTGGACCGAGGCCGAGACCGACCACGTTATTAGGTTTGTTTATAATGGGTAAATTAAGTGATGAAACCACCGGCGGTGCACAACACATCCCAAATCATCAGTCCCTGGGTTAAAAAAACCTGCCATCAGGGAAAAATCTAGGATTAACTAAAGGTTGGAGTTGCGATTGGTTGATGACATCGACCCGTCGTGTTCACCTGAAAGAGATAGAAAAACACATGTTAGGTGGGTAGCGGTAAAATTATTTTGAAGTGAGCTGACGGAGATAGGATGCAAATGAAGTCTTATTTTATAGGATCTGTGAACCATACTACTAGCTAAAAGATTAAACTGCCGTCAGCGGATCATCAAGAAGAAACAATTTACAGGTAAACTGCTCTAAAAATTGTTCAGATACCAAGTTTCATGATGGTGGTATTCTTAATTTTTTGGCCAATTTCATATACCGTATTACTTCGAATAAGCACCCCTTCTTTAAAACGAAGTAATACTATCCTTATAAAGTATACTTTTATAAAAAAGAGCGGGTACGTGGTACTGGTCATTCCTAAGAAAAGAATCCTACTAGGGAAGTTTTCAAGCATAACGTCCGCCACACTTCAGTCTCAATTCTGACCCTGTGCGAGAGACTAGATTAGCTAAAAAAGGACCCTGAATGTGACACTAAAAGGCGGAAAAGATATCCTAACCAGTGACACAACCCTAGTACATAGACTTTGTAAAAACATTATCTAAGCTTTTGAAGTATTTTGAAAACCAGTCTTTTGTACCTTTGTACAAAGTCGATACATACATTCAATGTATGTAAGACCACGTGTTTCAAACAAAATTTCTAGGTGCGGAGCAAACTTAACTCTATTAACCCCAAGCGTTTTTTATTTTTGTATCTCCAGGGAGGAGGGGAGGGGGAAGAATCTACCACCGTCGATTATTTTTGATCTATAAGAGCTATGGTCATGGAATTTGGTATACAGTATATGGCCCCCAAAACGGAGACAGCCCCCAAAACGGAGGTCGTCATTAAAATGAGGATTCTGACTTGTAGATTTATCAGAATTAAACGATTTGTGTTTATTTTGAAAGAATGATGGTTACACTAAAAAATGAGAATGTTTTGGATGGTTTGGGGCAGATTCAAAATAACATATTTGCGTCTGAAGGAAATATTTTAACACCAAAATTAGATAAAAATTGCATATAACTCACTCTAGCTCCTTGGATATTGAAAATAAGTTATGAAAATGGGGTATAGGAAACTTTCTACACCTAATGCCGTTCAGAAAATGCAGTTACATCTGTGACTTTAGAGAATGGGTAAAAGATATAGCATCTTAAAGGTCAACCAGTATTTTGGGACCTTAAAATCAGCATTGATAAAACCGAAAATTCTAAATATGAGAAACAGCAAAAAACCTATCAGCTTGAAATAATAGTTTATAACAAAAAATTAACATTATAAATAAAAATTCTCGCTGAATCAGCAAAAACGGCAAATTCTGTAAGAACAATCTATAAGAACATGAGCCTCACTTTTGGCAAAAAGCTAAGAAAAAATTACGAACAATATGCGGCTCAGAATTTTCAAAAATAACTTGTTTATACATTATATACATTACATACATATCTAGTGTTCATAGTTTGGATAAATTCGCCTTTTCTGTAGGCGAGTCATCATTAAAAACTTTTTGGCGTTTTCGTTTTGCCATGGATCATCTGAAAAGATAAAGGAATCAACAAAATGTCATCACCAAGTAGATTATTGGGGTGGGGTACTTACGCAATAACGTTAGGGTATGTGCCGTCCTTTAAAGATGCCTTTTTGGAGCTTGGCAGCGAGGGGTAAATCACTTGAAAAAAGGTGATGTAGTTTAGATCAGGGTCTACCATTAGATAGAGCATATGAATAAAAAAAATGACAGTTCCCGCCAAAATGCCAATTTTAATATCAATTTAATAGTTTTAGAGCCCACTTAAAACCTCATTTTTGGCAAAAAGGTAAGAAGAAATTCAGAACAATATTGGAATTTTCAAAAATAACTTACATTTACTTTATATACATTACATACATATGATAATAGTAAGAATTAAGAATAATAATAATTAATAATTAAGAAATATATATAAAAACTAATATTAGGAAAATAGTCCAGAAATATCTTTCTTAAAAATTGCCACCGAACAGGTTGCTGTTGTTGTTCCAGTGCTGGTGGCGGCGTTGGTAAAAGGGGTGCCCGCTGTCGTACTACCCTCGCTGGCTGGACCGGTCGGGGATTTCGAGGTTGTGGCGGGAAAGTCATTTGCCGCATCATCGGCACCCTGATTATCGGTACCTCAGTTGAATTAAAATCATTAGGTACATTGATTACTTTTCTTGTTTACCTCATATACTTGAATATCAGTTGTAGCAGTCTGCTTCTGGTAATAGATCCATGTTGATTAGTGTGGGCATATGGATGTATCCTTCGTGTGGATGCGATATTTTTTTCATGAAAGTAGGGTACTATCATAGGTAAAAGATGGCTAAAGCAGATTTTTGCAAAAAAAAATTTGTTGGCTCAAAAAACGCATGTTTATCTATATAAGAATCACTATTAACAGGATGCATCAATGTTCTTAATCAAATTACTCAATTTATTTATGAGATAGATGTTTTTTTGCTGTGTTTAGACATGAAATTTTGGTCGCTTGGCGTGTTTTTATAGAAAAACTGGCCAAGATCGATATTTTTTATAAGCACATTACTTAGGTATTAGCTTTCCTTATGATTGGCTCTTTCATTCTTTATGGTTATCTACATAAAAGATTATTTGTTCCTTGCCATGAAGCAGTGTTGTAAGGCTCTGATTGGTCCGTTTTACAGTTTATTAACAGATCATTTTTTTACAATCCCAAAAGGGAATTGAAAAAAATGAACTATTGGTTCAAAACACGTTTTTATTACATTAAGAAAAAATGTTTAAAGTTTAAGATCTCCATATTCCGAAAGTCAATTCCCAAGGGAACTCATAGTTCACCGTTTCTATTTCAATTTGTAAGATTCATTTTTTATCAAGGGAACAAATGAGTTAAATAATTTGTTTTGAAAGGAACTTTTTGTTCATTTACAAGTATTCCCTTGCTGGTGCTATATGCACAAATAGTTCCTATTCTACAACGATTCAATGAGAGTAAAAGAGAACCAAACCAATTGGGAACTCTCTGATCTCATTTTAATAGTCATTTCAACTATTTTTTAAAAGAACTAATTGTATATTTAAATTTAAAAAACATTTTAATCAAAGAATACGGTATTTCACAGAATGAAATTAAAAGGATAAAAGGAACTTCATTAAAATAGTGAGATAATTCCTTTTTTCTGAAATTACGTCAAATTATCTAGATAATTAGTTCATTTAAGAGAGGATCGATGCGATCTCTCAAAAAGGCAAGTTCACTTTTTAAATGCTTATTTGAAAAATATGGAGAAATGACGTGTGTACGCGATGAAGAGAACTTTCAGCAAGAAAGATTGGGAAGGCGTTAAAGGAGCAAGTCCCAAGGCTAAACGGCTCAAGCTGACTCCAAATGCAGCTGGCTTGTTTGTCTGTCCTGTTTCCAATTGTGACAGCGATAGCTACCACAGTCAAAGAGGTTGCAGAAAACATGTTGTGACGAAACACGGATGGTACTTTTATTTTGAAAGTAAACCTAATGTTGATGAAGTTTTCACAGATAAAATCTATTCTTCAAAAAGAGCAGTAATCAGAAATAAAACTTGGAACATCTCATCTTTCTCGGACAAATGTCAACTGGCTAAAGACTTTATATTTTGGATATGCAGTGCTGGAGGGGGTGGCAAAGATGCAAATCAAGCGCTTCAAATTTGCCGAAAAATAATGAAGTTCTGTAAATTTTGTTTGGAAAATTTGGAAGAAAATTTTGAATTGACTTTGACTTTAATGGAATATTGTGTTGGATCTACGGAATATATAGAGAGATTTTTGAGATATCTGGAGAATGAATGCAAACTTGGCAAACCCGGGATGATATCTTACCTACAGTCATTGAGTCATTGCCTAGACTTTTTGAGATGCAGGGGTATACGCGCGGACAAAATAGCGATATTTCTGACCAGCGAAGTTTTTCTCTCTCGTGCCAAACAATGTCTAAGAAAGAAGATGCGGGTCGAGTGGAACACTTTACTTTCAATCGAGCATTTGGAGAGTATCAATTGCTGGGCGTCACTTGCAGATTTACAAAAAGTGATACCTTTTCACGAGGACAGGTATAACCAAGTTGTAAATTTATCAAAGATCAATGCTCACATTGCCCACGATCTTTCTTTCGCGTCATCTTTCGTAGTTTCTTTGTTGTTTTTGAATGTTAAAGGTAGCAGGCCAATGACATTTCAATTTCTTACTGTGAAGATGGTTCTTACTGCTATGAAAACAGGAATGATTGATCAAACACACTTTAAAACTGAAGAACAATACGGTTTTGATTCACTCGTTTTTACTGATGACGTACTTTCGAAATTGAAAAATTACGTAGAACATGTTAGACCACGATTGAATTCAAAATGTGGTTTTTTACTGGTCTGTAAAAACGGAAACCAGCTTAAAAACCTGGGAGATATATTTGGAAGAATGGTGTATCAAGCGATTGGAAAGTATATAACACCAACCCGTTATAGGCAGATCATCGAAACCGCTAGCGCTGAGAACCTGACGCTAGAAGAACAACGTATTGTCAGCCTCGACCAGAAACACACATCCAACGTTGCCAAGGTGCACTATCAAAAACGAAAGTCACAAGATGTTGCAAGAAAAGCGAACGACTGTATGGACAAGTTGATAAAAGTTGCATCGGCCAAGGAGAAAGATGTAAAAGAAGATAAAATCGTTCTTCATGTAATCGAAAAGGAAGAAATGAAACAAGTGGCCTCCGAAAAAAAGCCAAGAAACAAGAAGAATGCTTTTACTACTGAAGAGGACAACTTTCTGTTAAAGGGTATAAAGAAGTACGGACAAGGAAAATGGTCTAACATCTTAAAAGACCCAGAGTATAAATTTCACCCTTCAAGAAAAAATTCTACATTGATGATGCGGGCAAAAGCAAGAAAATTTATTGAGTAACTTTGAAATAAAATTTAAGAAAGTATTTGAAAAATTGTATTTAAAAAAAATTAAATTAGGTATATGTGAAGTTAGAAGATTTTCTGCATCCTTTTGCTTCACTAAAATTACATTTGGTAAAATTCTAAAAACCTTATTCTCTCTAATCCCTATATCTTTAAGAAAACTTGTACTTTCAAACAAAAAATATTTGAATTAGGTATATTTGAACATTGAATATCCTTTTAGCAGACACTTTGAGAATCTTATCCCCTCTTATCCCCTGCTTGTCACTCGTTATCACTGCTTATCCGTCTTATCCCCTAATTTTGAGGTGTAAAGTCTTTCGGACATTGAACATACTTTTCGCGAACACTTTGAAAATCTTATCCCCTCTTATCCCCTGCTTGTCACTCGTTATCACTGCTTATCCGTCTTATCCCCTAATTCTGAGGTGCAAAGTCTTTCGGACATTGAACATACTTTTCGCGGACACTTTGAAAATCTTATCCCCTCTTATCCCTGCTTGTCACTCG